>NW_021319086.1:930704-1085233 GCF_001605985.2 Dendrobium catenatum
TGATTTAGCTGTGGATGCTTTTGAGGGTTATTCGCTCACTCGTTCCTCGTGATTCTGGTGTTGATTAGCAGTTCTTTTCTGTGACTTTGTGATGGTGATCTTGGCACCTCAGGTATAAATGCTGAAAGTGTTTATTTGACGTGATCTTTTTTCTTGAGTACTTTTTGTTATTATTGGAGTATATTTTACATGCGTCAGTTTGCTACTTGTATAAATACTGTGTTCACAAAGTTTTCAAGTGAAAATATTGTGGGATCAGGTTTAATCGCTCTGCATTTACCTACTCTGTAAAGTGAGTACGATAGTGAGTGAAGATCATGTTTTTATAGGGCCCCGAGGGGATTCTAGTCTATATAGGTGTTCATATTTATGCTTTTATTGCTTGTTATCTTTTTATATATCGTGATCGCCTTTTTATATTTAGTTGGGTCCCAATGTATCATTGTATGGGATAATGAATTATTGAATGAAAATTATGGTTCTTGTGTTCCTTTTCCCCCTTTTTGTGAGTTCCCTCTTGAAGATCTCTTGTGGGAGTTCTTATCCTCCTAGATTCTCTGTGTGAGTTCTATGGAGAGCCCAAGGTGAGGGCAAAACAACACCCACCAGTCATGGAAGAGTCCGTGGGCTCGTGGCTTTATCCCGTCTTCCGCTTCTTTCTTCGTTTCCAAAACGCCACCGTCCAAAGCCCCCACCCGCCGGCTGTGCTCACACACCATCCCATTTCCGCCGGTGAAACCACCTCCTCACCGACCCCCCTTCCTCCCCTCTTTCCCCATCCTCTACAACGGCTAATCTTCGAAATTCGAAATTTTCGAATTTCGAAAACATTTCCTAAATTTGGACTTCCAAATTAGGAAAGTTTTTAACTTCCGATTCATGACAAAATTTCAAATTCAAAGGATTTAAATTTATTTCGCTCCCTCAATGTCATGAAGCCGATTTTGGAAACCCAAACCCTTGGCTCCCTTCACACAAAACTTCCCCCCCATGGAATGGGCGGGCCGGCCAACTTTTGGGATTGGGCCTAATTCATTGGCTCCACTTAATGCATTAATTACCCTATTAATTTGAGATCAATTTCAAATTAAATTCCCCCTCCAATCTTGTTTAAAATCTAGAGCAAAATTTTCAGGGTTTTGAAATTTTCAAAACTCCTGCCCCCTCTATTGCCGGCGGCGGCCTCCTCATTAATGGGCCCCATAAATGCCCATTAATTACCCCTTAATTCTCTTGCTAATTTGGAACCAATTTCAAATGTCTTTCCCTCCAATTCACACAAATTCTGAAAATTAATTTCAGATTAGTGTAACTTCCTCTCTCCTTTGCTTAACCTAATTCCCCTTCTCCCCATCCACCCGCCCACTCCTCCCTGTCTTGGCCGACCGCCCCTCTCACTCCCTCTCGTGGGAAATTTCAGCAAGAGGAAGAGACGACGGCACCTCTCTCCCTAATTCTCTTCAATGTTGAATGGCGGATCCCGAGCTTGAGTGGGGTCTAGTGTTCAACGCCGACGGGAGCATCAATATCCTACGGTCACCTTGCTTCGACGTAGGATTTGAAGACGAAACCACCGTAGAAGAGTACTTGGAAAGAGTCGTACCAATCCTTGCGAGCATCTACGACCGAAAATTTGCAAAGCACACTTGGAGTCTCGAAAGTCCAGCATTCACGCCCTCCGCGTCATCGTCGACCTCTCCGTGGCTCAAGACCCTTGGCATCACAACCTTCCTCGTGACATCGTATGGTGTGCTGAAATTCTTCTCCCGCAAAGCCTAGTATAGTTGAGTGAGTATTTCCCCAAGGTGAACTTCTCGTTATTAAATGGCGGATTGTTGTAATAGCTTTTAGTGTTGCTACTATTTTTTATTGTCTGAAAGTTTTGGTTAATCTACATACTTCTTCGCCTAAGCTAATTGATAACTATGAAATTTTAATGATTTTCTTGCTATCACCATAAGTTATTAGTTGTAATTTCTTTGCCAACTCAATTTTAATTTCTTGCAAAGCTCCTTGCATTTGGTATTACATCAATAGTTTTATATTTCATTTTGAGCATCTATCTTATTTTTTTCATAGCAGCATTTTAATAGAAAATTTTTACTTAAAATATTTCTGCATTAGAAAGTTGTTTTAATAAACCGTAAAGCTGTCCAAAATGAAAACTTAATGTAAAATATTATAAAGTGATCCTTTTTTATGATGTTCCTTTGAGCATTGTGGGCATTATAAATGCAATCATTAAGAAAATTAATTACAATACTTAGAGGCTTAACAAAGTCAAGCACATCCCTGGCTTAATGACAAACATAATATCCATCAGACTATTAGTGGTAGAAGGATGACATCTCACTTTCAAAGTTGAAGCTTAAAAAAGTAATAAAAAAGAACCTTGATGATTATTTTGTGCAGCAAGACTACAATCTCTACTCTACCACCAACGTAAAAATTGAGTAAAGCTTATTTGTGGTACCAAAGATAGATCATATGAGCATAAAATATCTAAATAGTCCTTACTCCAAAAAAATTTTTTCAATCTTTTGTAAAGATTGTGCAATAGAGAAACAAAGGCATGTTGATTTCTCAAAGACCGGAAGCGAGCTTATATCAGGTAAGTTACAGCTACTGCACATAGATATAAGTTCCTTCCTGCATTGCTTCCAAAGGGCTCGTATATCTGCAATTTATAAACTAAAATAATTAAACTAATCGATAAAATCATTATTAAATAATTAAATAATAATAATTCCCAATTTTACTAATTAAATTAAATATTAATAAATAAACTTATTAATACCTGCAAAACAATTGAAAAGAGAAAAAAGAGGAGACCTGCTTATGCTGCTCAAGATAGATTGGAGAATGGCAATGCAAATTTTTTATGCATTCATGCTTTTATTAACCTCAATCAATAGTGACAATGTTAATTACTTAACTGGAAACATTCTGCATAGAAAGCTGCTCAATGTTCATTCATAAATAGTAATGCCATTGAGATTTCTACTTACTTCCACAGAAGAAATAATTTATTATTTTCAATCAGCTTAGTTCCTCAATAGTAAAACTAGGAAACAGGATATAGATCAAGTAGATGTATATATCAAAGGATGATTCAATATTCTAAGAATCATCAGCGACATCATGACAGGAGGGGTTACAAGGGTAAGAACAGTTGTCAATCAGCTTAGAGGCTGTCCTGTCATAGAACCAATCTGCAACTGCTTTTCCTATTGGCTGCACCAGGAAATGAATAGGGTTAAAATTAAAAAAAAAAACTAAACAGTTCATCTTGATCTATTGGTTGAAAGCTCTGTCTGTTAACCAAGAGATTTTGAATTTAGAACATACGTATGTGATGTGTGTGTAATTTTGTCTTAATTGACTCAAAAGTTGTAGACTATCATAACGGCTCATTTGTTTGGTTGAAGTTAGAATTCATGCTTTGAAAAATAATAAAAATGAGTTTAATTTATTATTTTATTAGATATCAAAGTAAACGCTAAAAATGTGCTTTCTATGTATAAGCAACTAAATGAGCCCTAATAGTCCATTTGGCACAACTTTTTCATAGTTTTACATTTTAGACGGAAACATAATTTTATTTGGCTACAATTTTCTCACTATTTTAAAAAAAAATTCATAGTAGCCATCAAATGCGGGAGGAACACTCATGAGGGGACGAGGAAATATGAGTAACTAGGAAAAAGAAATTTAAAATGGGCCTAAATGAAATATCATGCCAATTTCAAGGACTTCATGAAATTTAATTACCTACTATTAGATTAAAAGAAATAGTTGGCTAGGAATATCATAAGCCAATTCAAGGTAGTAATGTTTCACACAAATTCTTAACACTAGATCAATAGGAAAATAAACATAAGTCCGAGTTCATTTTGTACTTAACCATTTTACTATCACATGTGTTAACCTGGTATTAAAAATTTTGGTGAGTAAAACATTACCTTTCTCTGTTAAGAACACGCTCATAGTTCATTTGATCGCAATCAACCCATTTAGTTTACAATAACTTTTATCTTGCAACGGCAATATCAAATAATTTTTCAAGACAAAAGCTATTGCAATGCACCATCCTCACAAAGGAATAGATGCATAAATCATGATCATAAAAGTAAAAACTTTATATTAAAAAAATGCAAGATTGAACGTTCGGTTCATAAACAAATATGTAGAGTTGATGAAGAGCTGGCATTTGAGAAACTTACATTGTTATCTACAATGGTAGAGCCACTATCTAGCCAGACAGCTTGCCTTCCAGACTGACAATGGGCATGGCATGAGTCTATAAACAATCCTGCTGATGGAGAGCTTTGAAGCCCAGAAACAGCATTGAGGAATTCTGCCCTAAAACCTGCCACAGCATTTTCATTTCTAACATCGCTTCAATATTTCCATTTAGTGTATTTCTAAATAAAACGAGATATTGTCATCCTGCAGTATTTATGATTACCACTGAAACTTCACTAACATATTAGGATGCTTCAGAGTAATCTGGTAAAATAGGAAGACATTAACCGCAGGAATATGTAGTGGCAAAACCAAGACCCAAGAATGCAACAAATATAATCATTGAAATATTAATTAATTTTTTAAGTATGAAGATAAATGAAAATTAGAATATTTTAAATAGACAATTTGTTCAAATAGAACATTAAAAGTAATAAAAGCAACAAGAATGTAATCTGATAACTATGGTACACAAGCACAACAAGGTGGATGACAAGGTATAAGAGTTTACCTCAATAGATTTGTGGAAGAGAAGGTATAAGAGTTTACCTCAATAGATTTTTTTCATATTTTTAATTAATTCGATATTATCTTAGTGAGCAAATCGTTCCAGGTCAATAAAGTAATAATTCATCTGATAATCTCACTTTTTTGGCACAGTCAGCACTTCAAAAAATCATTGTTTAGAAAACCCTTTCCATGATAGCAAAAACAATCCTTGAGCATATGGGTTATGGAAAAAAATGATAGCAACTAACGAAAAATATAATATTGTTACATGAGCGGAGACAGAGAAATAATGTAATATCTTAGAATTATACGAAGATGCAACATGCATACAAATAAAAGAAGAGTTCTAAGAGATACAATATGATTTTAACTTGAAAGAACTAGAAAGGGAAAACCATTGTCTATCCCAACTGAAATGATTCCACTAAGCAAGTTGTTGGTTACAAATAACGTCGTTCCCTATAATTGACAAAGGTATTGAAACAATATAGCAAACACAAGGTATAGATAATAAATTCTATGAAGAAAGTTGGAAGAGACTTATGGCGTTGAAGCTATTTCGAAGAGATTGCTTGCTATTTGTTTTATTGTTCTCTTTTAAGAAGAGGAGACCAGAAATCAAAAAGTCTACTATAAATCTTCTTGTTAACATCATGAGTAAGAGTTGATGTCAGCAGTACACATCTTGTCTTATAGGTGATGGCAAGCATCAATGTTGGTGGTAACAAAGACAATTCTGAAGTCTTACATGAAAATAAATTGTGGTATGATGGTGATAGTCAGATGACAATAGTCCAATTGGCAGCAATCCATTGGTCGTGGTCTCTCGGAGATGGTTTGACGACGGTGGACTGACAAAATTAGTCAGACAATTGAACTTTAAGTCAAGGTTCAATCTCTAGCTCCCCCTCCCTTTTTTCAATGTTGAGGGTGTGGGCCCATGTATAATTGTTTAGAATGGTAACATCATAAATATAGGTGAAATCTGAAACACTCTATTGAATAGCTAATATTGATTATGTTGATCATAGACAATCCTTTTAGAATTTGGGTGCCTTCATGATTGTGGGCTCTGAAAATTCGGCCTCGGCCTCCCCGCCGTGTTGTTGATTGCTTTTTCTTTTGCGAAGGAATTTTAACGAACTAAGTTCCGGGGTAAATTTTGGAAGGCAGATGGGTTTGTAGATAAGACACTACCCAGAGATTTCGCCCTCATTTTATGAGGACTTAATGATCTGAGTTTTGGTTTCCTATAGGCTCAAGCCCCTATAGTTAATTACCCCTCCCGATAATGAGAGAGAACTTCCGATTAAGGCTAGTCGTCAATCAGATACGTAGAAAATATGTGTTATCTAGCATATAGTAGCAGCATAGGTTTGAATTTGGGAATTGGGTTTGGATTTGGAAATTGGGTTATCTTTTGGAAATTTGGAAATGTTTGATATTTAAAATTAGAAATTTCACCATCTTTCACTTAAAGTGTATGGTGGGGGAATGGATGATGGACCCGATCAAGATCCTATGGTTCCATCATCCCAGGCCATTGTGGTCCCTGGTCTACTTAATCAGAGGAGGTAGTCGACCCAACCTGACAGAAGAATCCTTATCGGCAGCCATGGTTTGCTTCGTCCAAGGGGACCTTGTAGACCTGGGATGAATGTTTGTCTAAAGGGACAAATTTGAATCCACTTTAGCTAACAGAGGGCTTTGTGCCCTATCGATCATATCTTATTGATTCATATCTCAAAGATTTGATGCTAATAAGGAACGTACTGGCTCTGGCCATAACCGATATTTCGTGGTGCCATTTAGCGGCAAAACCACTCGATTCAGAGGGCCCCGGGTCATAACTGTTTATCCTGCGGTGTCATTTAGCGGCAAAAATCACCAGTTAGAGGACACGTACCACGTCCTTACTGGCAGGAGATTGTTTGAGAATGGATCCTAGTGATATTTTCGACTAGGCATTTGACTCTTTGTGAGCTGAAGTAAATTTTGATTTGTCTATCCTTGCAAACTGTTGCGGAGGATGGATGGATATTCGCTTTGAGTGTTTAATGGTTTGATTTTCAATATAAAACATCTTGGATTTTAAGATTTTTGGAATCTTTGGAGCTTTGAATTTTGTAGGAATCTGGATGGCATTGGAAAATGTTTGAATCACCCATCCGATTTAGATTTACATTCAACACGGCCATCATCGGGGTGTGGGGTCATTCATTAACTAAATCTTGTCGACCCTATCAACTTGCCGATAGAGGATCGGGTTTTATAGGCTTTATGCCTTTGTTTGTGAATTTTTTTATTAAAGGTCTTGAAGGCCTAATATTAATATATAAAATAAATATTCTGGTTGACTTCGTGATCGCATATTTATCCGTTGGTTTGAATCCTGTCAACTCCTATTTACTTGCTTAGGATGATTATGCTCGAACTTGAATTCACTTATTGACCCGCGTAACATCCATAGACGTCACGTATGTACCAATAACACGCCCGTCGGGGCCCATGCGGGTTTTTGGAGGGCAATTTATAATTAAACCCTGTCAACTCCTACTTAGGAGGATCGGGTTTCGTAGGCTCTACGCATTTGTTACTGAATTCATATTTTTATAAGCCTTGAAGGCCTAATATGAATGTATGAAAACAAATATATCAGTTGTTGCAATCGTATATTTATTTCGTCGTTCGAACCCTGTCGACTCCTATTGATCCATATAGAAGGATCGGATTCGAACTGGAATTCATTTATTAACCCGCACAGCATCCCTAGACGTCACGTGTGTACCAATAACACACTTACAGGGGCCCATACGGGTGTTTGGAATTGATTGTATTTACCCCTTTAGTGTACCTATGTGCATACAAGTTAAGGTGCATGTGCGGGGATATTCTTGAAATATTTATAAATGCTTTCTGTCCGCTTGCGTGAATGTTATGGATCTGGTGGCATGGCGTAGCATCTTCTGAATTGAGTTATTCACTACTCTATATATGTAAACTGTCGTGCACTACTTGTATGATTTATGCAGGTAGATTGTAGTGCACTAACTAATCTCCTGCCTTTGGTGGTAGATAGTTGATCACATATGATATCTTTGTTCGTGGTTATTACTCTGCCATAAAAATCTTATAGCGTCGGCCATGTGCATTTGTATTTATTGTAGTCATTATGTATTTTTCTTATAGACAATACTTTGGGAGTGTAACGGGTATCCTACGGTAGCTCGTAGGGGTTTGCACTTGTTGCAATTCTCTTCTGTATTTGCCTTGTAAATGACATATCAAATGCATGATAAATCTTCTATAATGACTCATAGATATTTGTATTTGATGTATATCATCTACTTCTACTTCTAGGGAGCTGGTGTATTTGATTTCAATCAAATGGTATTGATTGTACAAAGGCAATATTTTCTTGCATATAGCATAAACACTATCGCATTTCTTCATATTCACCAGCCTTGCAATTCTATTGCTTGAGTCATGTTAGCATTACAAATCTTTCAACCTCTTTAGGAGTAGATCATAGTTTGCATGCTGACTTGCATTGACCGTGAAAGGGCCACACTTCAACTTTAATTTGATATCTCATTTGTTGCATGTCTCCCTTTGAACATGCCACTGTCTCCACCATAATCTTCTTTCATGCATTTGGTGTTCATTCTTGAATCAATTATAAGCAAGTCATGCTCAAATATGTAAGTCTTTATTTGATTATTGATATTCATTAGAAAGATCTAGGTCTTTATTCAGCATTTGCATTGATATGATCGAGTACTTGTTAATCAAATCTCATTCTGTATGATTCAAGCTCAAGCCCAACTTGATATCAAATTTGAGTCCCTTACTATCTAAGTCTTTGCTTGAATTCAATTATTCAAGTCAGGTTGAATCAAGTTCTTCTAGTTGAGCTTTCATTCAGGTCCTCGTTGGTCAAATTGTAAGTCCTCATTTTTGTTCAATTCACGATCAAATGAGGTTCAAATTATAGCATATCATTTTGTTTTTTTTTAATTTATGTTCAAATTGAATTAAAACACTCTATATCATTTTCAAATTCATAAGTCACTCTCACTTTGTTCAAGCCAAGTTCAAAAAGTTTCATGTTAATGTTCAAATCCTTACTTGCATTCAAATTCATTTCATGTTTAAATTCAATTCATTTAAGTTCAAGTATTTTTATAAATCACTTTGTGTCCAAATGCAAGTTCAAATTGTTTGTGTTAAATTCAAGTTCAAATTAATCACTTAAATTTCATGTCATTTTGCATTTTGTCAAGTTCAAGTTCAAGTACAAGTTCCAGTTCGAGTTCAAGTTCAAGTTCAGTTTGCATGTCCCATATTGTCCTTTGAGTTCGTGCAAGCTCAAATATCAATTTCATGAGTTCAATCAAGTTTATTTGATGTTCAATAAGGTCCCAAATTAGTTGTATGTTCATCCAAAATTTCGGTAGCCTCCCAGTCTCTCCCCCGTTTAAGGAAAAAACTACGAAAAACTAGGCCTCCCGCCACCCTAGAAAAAAGCGTGTACGGTAGGTGCCCTCGGACGAGGACACCGCGGCCGTAAAATTCTTTAATCCCACTCCAGAAAAAGGCGTGTATGGGTCTTTAGTACTTGTTGCAAGAAAAACACAGTCATTTCCCCACGAGCAGGTACTTATGAATATCCTTGTCTCGTCGTAGGCGTCGCACCGGGTTTCCATCCCGCCACGCTAGAGAAAAGCGTGTATGGACAATTTTCCTGCTTGACGCAAACGTCAAGAAAGAGAATTTAGATGATTGTCCGCTTCGTCGTAAGCGCCGCACCGGGATCCCTTCCCACCACGCTAGAGAAAAGCGTGTATGGACGGTTTGCCGGTGCACCGCGAACTCTGAAACGAGAATCTACGTTGGAAATTTATACCTTCGCGATGGTTGGCGATGACGGTGAGATGCACAAAAACCTCTTTTTTTCTTTTCTATTTTTTTTTTAAATAATCTCACACAGTTTTTTTTTTTTTTTTTAATACTAATTAAACTTTATATGTATAACAACAAAATTGACTAATTAAATGATACAAAAAAAAAGAATTTACTTTTTGAATTTTGAAGGGAAGATAGACTTACTGCTACAGGTAATTAGAATAAAAAAAATATTATATAGCATATATGTTAACATGACTTCCCCCTCTTTTTTTTACTAACAATAAAGAACAAAATATTTATAACTAAAAAAAAAAGTTGGTGCTGTTAATAGAAGTAATAACTAATAACATATTGCTAAAAAAAATTAAAGAAAAGCTGTATACTTCCAATTTTGTAAATCATTTGTTTTGATTAGCAGATTACCTAAACTATCTTAATTAATTAACTAAAAGAAAAGAAATTATCAAAGGTAAAGTGTGTAGATGAAGTAACTCCTTATGGCTACAGTGAGAGATTTAATTTAATGTAACTAATATCTAGAGAAGAAAAAACTTGTTTAAATCATTTCTGTCAAAGCTAAAAAAAAGTCGTTAATGCCTGATTCAGTCAAAAAAATAATAATTTGTCTTGTAGCAAAAACTTGTCATGTAGCAAAAGAAATTGTGGGTCTATATGGAATTTGGCAAGGTTCATGTAAAAGTGGAACAAGATTCGGTACTATAATTTAAAAGGCTTTCAGTCATGGTTTGAAAAGTTGTAGCAAGATTACAAGTTAAAAGGGGTTGTTGAACTGGGATCTTGAGAGAAATCAGACCTTGAAGGCGTGAGGCTTGCGTGCGAAGGAAGAAGGTTGTGTGGAGTGAAGTGGAGTCCGAACCAGTGAGGGAAATCTGACAAATTATGGCGGCTAGGAGGCAAGAATGGTGTGGAGGTTTGCTTAGCGGGAAGATTGAGCAGAGAAGTGTGCGTGGAGGCGAAGAAGGGGAGAAAGGTCTGCAAGTAGTTGGTTGGCTGGATATGAAGAAAGCTTGTGGTTGAATCCAGGGGAGGAGAGTAGCAGTTCTTGGGTTTTTTAAGTGGATAGAGGAAGAACAACCATTCTTGAGCAAGAGATCCTGAGCTATTAAAACTTCATTTTTTGTTCATATCAACGAGGGAGATTTGAGCGTGATCGACTGAGCAAAAGTCTTCTCAACATAGCTTCTCAGCGGAATTTCAGCAGATTTTCACAAGATTTGAGCAGAGTTTTCTGATAAAACAAGGTTAGCATTGATTTCGAATTTGACATTTCTATTGACTTTGATATTTTTATTGAAGTTTTATTAGTTTAGTATTCACAGTGATGATCCGTTTCTATTATTAGTTAATATGGAATATATGTTATGCGTCAATCGTTCGAACTCATATTGATCCGCATGCATTTCCTCGAAATACATGCAATCGCCTCAAAATTTATGTAGTTTCTTTGGAGTCCGTATCATTTTCTTGAATATAGAAATTAGATAAATTGGTAGTCCGTTTTACGATCGGACGTCATTTCGTCACCGACGAGATTAATTTCTCTTGTAACGCGTGCCTTTGCATCATATTTGAATCGTCTTTGAAATTTGCGACACCACCTCAAACGATCTAATTTGATCGAATAAATATAGTCTCTTAATGTTGACGACGTTCCGGACGCAAATGTGCCATTCGTTTGGCAATCCAACATCATGTCGTCTCCGTAGAGGCGAATTTCTGTAATATGCATGCCTTCGCATCATATTTAGATCGTCTTTGAAATTTGCAACACCATCTCAAATAATCCAATTTGATCAAATAAAATATAGACACTTAATGACGACGACATTTCGGACGCAACGATGCCATCCGTTTGTCAATCCGACATCGTTTGATCAACGCCATGTTTTAATTTTGGGTGTCGGTCGTCCCTTTTGGGCGATCTCATCCGGTTTGACTGCGAGGGGTCTCGACCTAACAGAGTTCAATGTTCTGATCAGAATGACATCATCTGTTTGACAATTAGAGATTGTTTGACCCTTCAAGTGGCGCGTTGCTCGATTCGCCATTCTCATCATTTTCACACGTAGTTTGAATGGTGGGGGTCCCCACGTTATTGAGGAACCACTGCGCTGCTTCATTTGGAAATGAAATCAACTCATTCTTCATGATTTTTGAATTTTGTATATAACTGATACTATTCAATGGTATCATTAACAAGAATGGTGGATCATTTATAATGAGCTCATTGAGTATAAGCTAGCATCCTTCAGTGATTCACTTCTTGACATCCCGTAAGAGAGATCAAGTTTGAGAAATATCAAATTGAGGAGCTGTAAAAGTTTCTAATACCTTGTAGCCAGTTACAACCCTTCTAACCAATATCATTCCTCCCCATTGCAGGCCTAACATCTATGAATGAATGTATCTTCAGTTTCTTTAGATTGTTGTGTGGTTGAAGGTTGTTAAGTACTCCCCTACTTAAATTGGTGTTCTTCGAGTTAATGTTATTCCGATTATAAGGTCGAATTTATAAGCTTCTTGGCACGCAACGTCTTCCTTGACATCTTTCACATTTCCAAGGTTATAGATTTCTAATTTGCAAAGTCCATTCATATTCTTCAGCTCCCAATTATATACCCACTTGCATTCCGTTGAACATTGTTCGCAAGCCATCAATACACATGTATAATAGTCGTTGGCCTCTCAATGCTTGGAATATTTTAATAAGTGAACTATAGTGATCTCGATTAGGATGTTGATTAGAAGAGGGAAGGAAGTATAAATATCTGAACTTTCAAATCCTCCCTAATATGTCAAGCTCGATTCGTGTAACAAATTATATGTCTGGAAGTATAAAAGACCATCTTTTTTTATTACAGACTTTTCAAATCAATATTTTTTTTTTCAGAGCATCAAAATAATTTCTTATGATATTCTCTAAAGTCTTTCCTTGAAAACCAGGAAGCCGGATGAGACTCAATGTAATTTGCATTCGGGTAGAGTCATTTTCATTAAACTTATGATTCTTAGGCTAGTTGTAAGTGTCAACAAATGCCCCACAACAAATATGATACGCTATCATATTTCTTGTAACGTGGTTGACAGCCTCTTAGTAGCTTTCTTTCATTTTTTTAGCAATTTTTGTTGTGATTATTACTGTTTTTAATGCATTTTTCTTATTTTCCCTTATACAGGGAATGTTCTGTTGGCAGAGACCTGATGATCTGCCTCCAGGCGAGCCCAGCGAGGCTGCTATATAGGAGGCTATTGACAGGTATGACCCTCAGGGCAGTGTTGATGTCCGCGATAGACTAGAGCAGCATCAGGACATGCTGCAGGGACGAGACCTCTTTCATAGTTTCTTTGCCCGTTTTGCCTTACTGTCAGAGCTGTCTGAGGACTTTGTTTTGTTTGAGGACCCTTATAGGTGGATCACCAGCCTTAGGCTACAGTGTGGGGAGTACCACCCACTCGAGAGTTTAGTTGCGTAGGTCGGTTAGGGAACCTGCAATGTTAGAGTACCTGCCGCAGATGTAGTTGAGCTAGTTGGGCAGTCCAGTCTTCTCAGTCACCATCAATTACAGCTTTCACTCTTAGAGTGGCCGAGGGATTCAGCAGTTGGACAAGTTCAGAGCCCGGTCAGCGGGTATGTTCACTAGGCCTGATACATACTTCAGGTGCACAGGGGCACGCTACAGGAGGCCGGGATCTACGAGGAAGTGTATGCCTTCTTTTTTGACTACAAATGCCTTCCTACTTCTTGGACTCGTGGCTTGGTAGAGTTTTGGAATTCTAGTCGCAGTACTTTTTGGGTCGGGACAGAGGAGCTCACCGTGACGCTTTTAGACCTTCAGATAGTCTCAGGATTGTTGATTTTTTGTTACCGCTTTGAGGAGGGCCTCCCTCCAAACAAGCAGTTTTTCCGATGAGTCCCTTCAGCACATGGTGGTAGGAGAGGGAGATTGCTACTGCTAGACATTTACCATACTATTCTGCAGTACTACTGACAGACTTACAGAGCTTCTGCTTTGGCGAAGTGTGTCAGGGCTTCTAAGCCTGTGGATGTCTGGATCCACAGTTTTCTCTAGGAGAGTTACTTGTCTCCCGTTACAGCGTCACTACATGACCTATTTGACTTTAATTTGTAGCGCGGTGCCCCGCTTTCAGAGGAGACCACCGAGTCTTCTTCTTCAACAAGTTACACTTCCTCAGGTTTGACAGGGATTGACGAGGATCTATTTTTGACAGATTTATTGGCTCTCTGGCTTAGCACCTTCGTACTCCCACTCTGGATAGGCTCTTTGAGGTGTAGTATATTATTGGCAGCTAGCCAGTTGGCACAGGGACAGAGACTTGCTCTAGCTCCTGCTGTTCTCGCCCGAGTGTACAGGATTCTACGGACCCTTTCTGAGGCTAGCTCTTTAGAGGCACGGGACTCATTTTTATCCTGACAATACCTGTATGCTTAGGTTCACTTACACGTTCGTGGTTCATTCTTCTATTTAGAGACTCCAGCCTACTTTCTACAGAGGGGGTTTCCTACTGTTTTGCAGTTGTCTCAGGCGTCTTCTACCTTTAAGTCTGAGAGGATCCGTCTTTTCTTCTTTGCTCCACAGCTAGTCACAGACCGATTTTTCTTAGTCCCCCAGTAAGATGTTGTTAGCTTACCAGCTTACGAGAGAGGCACTGTTATTGTTGATGGGGTTGACCACAAAGCGAGACGTACTTTGCTGCAGGGCAGGCAAGTTTTACCCGTTGTTAAATACTTACATCAGCATGCGGCCAGGCTGGATGTGCTACAGGGCAGGCACTATGATGATTTAGAGGGCTACCAGCCTAACATGATAGCCAGACAGTTTGGATTATACCAGGCCATAGCCTACGACGGACGTCCACCAGTCCCAGGAGTTTTTGATACATACTGCCTGAACACTGTTCCCAGAGAGACCTAACTTTATGTTGCAGCTTCGACTTGGTTACACTTGATAAGACTGGGGATGGGCTCCAGCTTTCTTTTGACCCAGCCGCCTGCTCTTATAGGAGTGAGTTACACACGACTGCACTGGGTATGATAGTCTTTTGGACCTCTTTTGGAGCACTGCAAGAGGAGATACGAGCTTTTGGTACAAAAGCTCGGGTTACCAAGAGGACAGAGATTTCGTCGAAGTCTTCCAGAGACGACAGTTTAAAGAGATACTTCTCCACCCCTTTACCTCTTTTTTTTCAATACTTAGTTTTTTGATAAAAAATTGTTAATTTGATATGTTTCCTTGGTGCATGAACACGCACTGAGGCTCGTATTACCATTAGGACTGTTGTTCCTTCTCCTGTCATAGTTCCAGATGTGGCGTCTGTGTCACCTCAGGCAGAGTCTTCCCGATCTTCTCGTCGATGGGCTGGTTCTCAGTGTGCTACTGCTTATAAGAGGTCTGTAGACGCTCGTCCTTCTCCTAGGGACCTTGGGGAGAGTACACAGGAGCCTATGAGGTCAGATTTTACGGGCTGCAGTACACCAGGACCCTCCTGTGACTTTTCTTTTTCGGTGGACCCCTACGGGTCATTCTGTTCAGGCGAGTCTTCTGGTACTGGTGCCACTTTACTTTCAGAGTTAATTGGAGGGCCTTCGCACACACTGCCGCCTTTAGGCTTGGTGCCCACGAAGTTCTCCCTTTTTTCTGAGAGCTACCCGACTGACTTTACGGACCCTTCTCCTGTCCATGTTAGTTACCCGACCGACCTTGTAACCTCTTCTTCTGCTCCAGCCAGTTACCCGGGTGACCTTGTAGGCTCTTCTTCTGCTCCAACCAGTTATCCAGCCGACACTACGGGTCTTTCCATAGGTACGAATTTATTATAAGTCAATTTATTCTAAATGCATTATTATCATATTTTTCTCCATATTAATTACTTATAATATTTTATGTAGTTCCTGAGAGATATGATTACACTTCGAAGATTCTCTGTCCTGCTCATCTACCTCCAACCTCTATGACCACTGAGATATGTAATCACTTTGTGTAGCTTCTGAGAAAGTTAGTCTCCGGCATTGCCCCAAAGTCTCCAGAGTCTTGACACGACTTTTCTTCTACCGTCAACCAACTCCTTAGCCTACTTGCCAAGTATGGGGTGAGTACCACTGAGTTACTTTTTTAGGAGGTGGTGTGCCGCGAGGCAGAGTCTTGCATCTGGCAACTGAGCTCCCTCTCTATCACCCGGTCCATGGTTACGCTTCCATAGTTAGAGGGGGTGGTTGTCAGTTGCAGAGCGATGGCTGATGACGTTCACGATTGACTGGGTCACAGTGTAGAGACTCTGAGAAGACATCGTCAGAGTTCTTCTCACATGCCTCAGGAGATAGACGGTCTAACAGCCTATATACAGGACCTCTGGAGGGACATCAGGCAGGTGGTGTCCCGGACGATTCACGTACAAGAGAGACATAACTGGCAGGATCGTCTTGCTAGGAGTAGCGCCATTGATCTTTGTAGTATGAGGTACTGGAGGCAGACTATTCACTAGCACGGGTCGTGGAGAAGTTTCAAATCGCTCAGTTAGAGTTTTAAACTTTAGCTGGGATCACTAACAGATTAGAGGGTTTATGAGCTCGTCTCTTCTGACACGTCCTCATTTTTTTTTAGTCTCTACCCTTGTAGCATCTTGAGTCTTCATGTACTTATACCTCATGATGAGTATTATTATTATATATATGAATGACTTTTTTCTTTTCAGTATTTATTTTTTTTGTACTTTGAGTTGTACTGAGCTGTGTGCTAGAGTTGTACACTAACCTTGAGTTTTAGACTTGTGTTGTTGGTATAACTGGGGATTTTAAATATTTATTTAGAGATCCCGGCACACGGCGCGATATCGACCTAAATAAATATTTAAAATGCCCCTAGCCTTTAAGGGTAGTTGTGAGAAGTGTTGCTTCAGCCACTAGTTAGAATAAGTAGCTATTAGATTTAGCTCAAATTTTAAAAAATTTTGACTCTTATCCAATACTTTGTGCGGTGGATTTGACGAAAGATTTGTAAATTTTTGGATTCAGTTAATAGTACAAAATGTGGGTAATATCTCAGTGTAAAATCAACTGAATCCAAAAACCTACAAATCTTTCATCAAGTCCGCCGCATAAAGCATAAGACAGAAGGAGTCAAAATTTTAGAAATTTGAGATAAATCTAACGGCTACTGATTCAAACTAGTGGCTAAAGCAACATTGCTCACAACTACACTCAAATGCTAGGGGCATTTTAAATATTTATTTGAGTCGACATCACGCCGTATGCCGGATCTCCAAATAAATATTTAAAATCTCCAATAATATCAATAACACAAATCTAAAACTCAAGCTTAGTGTACAATTCTAGCACACAGCTCAATAAAGCTCAAAGTACAAAAAAAAATACTAAAAAGAAAAAAGTCCATATATATATATATAATAATCATCATAAGGTACAATTACATGGAGACTCAAGACGCTACAAGGGTACAGACTACAAAAAAAAATAAGTATGTGTCAGAAAAAACGAACCCGTAAACCCTCTAATCTATTAGTGATCTCAGCTAAAGTCTGAAACTCTGATTGAGCGATCTGAAACTTCTCCACGGTCCGTGCTAGTGAAGAGTCTGCCTCCACTACCTCCTACTGCAAAGATCGATGGCGCTGCTCCTCCCTCCTATTAAGACGATCATGTCGGTGGAAATATTGATGATCATATGGCTCCTTACTTAGCAATGGCCACGATCAATAGTTTCCAAGAATTATTAGATCGTGTAGCTAAGTTCGAGAGGCTACCCAAGCCTAGGGGCATCACCTACAACTATAACAACAATACCGCTAGTAAAGGCAAACAACCCAGAATTTATGATTCAAAACGAGATGAAGTAAATACAACATTTACTTCTCCTCCATATAAAAAGGAGAAAGGGGAAGCCGTTGTGCCTAAAACAGCAAAACAAGTAAAAGAAAAGCCGACCGCCCCTACCTTACAGGAGAAGATTAATAAGTCGTACTCTTTTAAGAGAGATTGTACTGGCAAAATCTTCCGACATGCACTCAAAATTGGCTTACAGCTACCAGAGTCTCGTCGACCAGAACAGGCCGGTATGATTAATGACCCGAACTACTGTCCATACCACCGGATTGTTAGTCACCCCATCGAGGACTGTTTTGTATTCAAAGATTGGGTAGAGAGCTGCTACCAAAATGGCGAATTGACACTGTCAAATAGTGTATTAACAAACCCCAAACGAGAGAAGACTAATGTCATTTCTTCTATCTCGTGTCAAGAAGATGTAGGAAAAGAGCTCCAACAAGATGAGGGAGGTTGGGAGACCTACATATCAAAAAAGTCCAAACAAATAATAAAAGTCCTTTTGGCCATTCAGGGCATTCGTCGAAAGAACGCTCTAGAATTAGAAGTGGATCCAAGACTCCTTCACTTAAAGAAGTCGGTTGAAGAGGAGTCTACATCAATTAAAAAGAAGCCTTTGAAATATTATAAGGACCAAGGAGGAAAAGCTTCTACGTCTAGATCTCGAAGAAGAATGAAGAAGAGATTATCGGAACAGAAGACTGAAATCCAGCGGTACATCGATTCTATCGAGGAATACCAACAACCTCCTAGAAGACCCATCATATTGGAGGATTATATGGCTAACTTACACCTCGACTCAGAATATGAAGAAGAGACGAGTATTCCAAGAGAAACTTGTCGAGTTATAAGCCAAAAAGGTGGAAGAAATGGGAGAGGACGAGGTAGACCTCTTAATCTTCAAAATACCAATTCAAAAGTTGGTCCTAAAGAAATATGTCATATGGCATCACCATTTACGGACTCAGATGAAGAACTGTGTTTTCCGGAAAACAAAAATAAGAGTAAAATAACTCTTAAAACTAGATGCCCGAAACTCGGAAGCAGCTCAGATTCAGAAGAAGCTGAAGAAGTGGCGAACACAAAAGATTCCCATGTTGAGGATGACTCATCTGAAGAGGTGACGCAAATTCAATTAAGAAGTGGAAAACAAATTCTTCCTTCACTTCAGAAGAAGGGAAAAGAGCAGGATAGGAATATCCAGCTCAATCAAGCGGCTATGCCACAAGATCCACCTAAGCCTAAAGAGGCCAATGCAAATGTGGATTATAACATCTTATCTCATCTTCGCAAGCTGCCTGCATTACTGAGCATATATGATGCCCTTCTTATGTCCAAGGACCTTAGGGATACACTCATCAAAGCCTTGCAAAATCCTGAGCAATATGAAGCATTCTTTGCCGAGCAAAGCCTAAAAGAAGCCTTATATACACAAAATACTGCTACAGTTACTTTCTGCGATAGTGATTTACTCCTAGGAACGGCAGATCATAATCGACCACTATATGTCACTGCAGAAAGTAACAACACAGAAATTAACAGAATTTTGATCGATCCAGGTTCCTCAGTCAATCTAATGAGCCTCAGAACGCTCAAAGGATTAGCCTTGGATGTTCAATACCTAACTAAAAGCACTGTATTCCTGCAAGGATTCAATGAACAAGGGCAAAGAACTTTGGGATCAATAGTTTTACCTCTAAGTTTTGGAGAGCTACATACAGAGGCAAGATTTCATGTAATTGATTCCAATACATCATACAAGGCACTTCTCGGAAGACCATGGCTCCACGAATATGGCATAGTGCCTTCAACACTTCATCAATGTATGAAGTACAATCGAGATAATGAAGAACATCGCATCAATGGTGATGAACAACCGTTCTTGGTGCACGAAATCAAAATCTACGATGATGCCAAGTACTTTATAGCTCAAAAGCTAGAAGGCAGCAATCTTCCGAGAATCCAGGTTGCTACACTGGATAAAGGAAAACCAAAGGATAAAGACAAGGATAAACTGAAGGAAATTTGCTCAGTGCCTCACCTCGGTAGTGATACTGAAGAGGATAATAATATCTCTGCAACTTTCAAACCCCTAATCATAGGGAAAAGAAAGAGTGAACTATCATCCATCCCTCTAGATTATAAAGCTAGTCATGCAAATAAAGTACGGTGTTCGAGCAAATCAAGTATAGAGGAAGAAGAAGAATTTCTTTATCATCCCAAAGGTACTACAGAATTTCCAGAGGAAAGGGATCCAGAACCCAGTTCTATATCTAACAAATTGAAAAATATGTCAATTTCGATGATAAGGGTATCTGAAGAGCAGATATCCACAAATATCATCAAAATAGTACCTATGCCAACGGCGCATTCCAAAACATTGACGACCACGATAAATACAAACATAGAAATGTTAAAGACATTCTATGTCCCTCCCCAAAGGGGTCTTAATGAACGTGGATCCCTTTTCTACGAATCAAAGGTGATACCACGTCATATTGCTCATGAAATAGAAAATGAAGATGAGTGGGATTGTGAAGATATGTGGATAATTATTCCTCAATATCCTTCACCCATCATGAGAAAGCTCATAGAGAAAAATATCTTATTTGTGCAAACAAATAAACGAGCTCGTTATTTTAGAGAACTCTGGCACAACGAGCATGCACAAAAACCTATGGGTCATGGTTTGTCTACAACATGGGGGCTTGGATATGCTCGACAGTCATGTCTCACACGAGCAGCATCCTATCATTATCTTGAGTACCCCCAACGTCTTCGTCTAACATACGCAACCTCCTACAACATAACAGATAAAGAGGAGGGACAGCCCGAACCCGAAAATCAAGCTGAAGATCTAATAATATATCTGAAAGAAGCTCCAAAAGAATTTGAAGAAGGTGGTCAGGCAACTGTGGATGAACTCAAGGAGATAAATTTGGGTACAGAAGATGAACCAAAGCCAACCTTTATTAGTGTGAATCTTCCGCATGATAAAGCAGAAGAGCTAAAAATGCTTCTTGTTGAGTATAAAGATTGTTTTGCGTGGAATTACACTGAAATGCCTGGTTTATCACCAGAGGTGGCAGTGCATAAGCTCTCTATCAATGCTAAAGTACAACCTATCAAACAGGCACCTAGGCGAATGCGACTTGAGATTGAAGAGCAAGTGATCGCTGAAACTAAAAAGCTCATTGAAGCTGACTTTATTCGGGAAGAAAAACATGTAGAATGTTATGTTGATGATTTAGTTGTAAAAAGCAAAGATCAACATGAACATGTAAATGATCTCAAAGTTGTATTCGAAAGGATTCGCAAATTTAATTTGAAAATGAATCCGCTTAAATGCGCTTTTGGTGTGTCATCCGGTAAATTTCTCGGATTTATTGTACGCCATAGAGGGATCGAAATTGATCCTGATAAAATTCAAGCAATAGTGGAAATGCCACCTCCAAAAACTCTAAGACAACTTCGTTCATTACAAGGAAGATTAGCATATATCTAATCTCTCGGGTAGATGCCAACCCTTTGCACGATTAATGAAGAAAGATACTCCTTTCGTGTGGGACGATGCTTGTCAGGAGGCATTTAATAGTATAAAGCAATACCTGTTAAATCCTCCTATCCTTGCTGCTCTTATTCTAGGTAAACCCCTAATTTTGTATACAGCAGCTTTGGAGGAATCCCTCGGAGCATTACTGGCACAAGATAATATCGATGGCAAAGAAAATGCCCTTTACTATATTAGTCGTCGACTAATAGGGGCCGAATCAAAATACTTGCCAATCGAAAAATAATGTTTAGCATTAATTTTTGCCACACAAAAATTGCGACACTATATGTTATCTCATAAGATAACATTAATATCTAAAGTAGATCCATTAAAGTTTTTAATGACTAGACCCACTCTAACAGGTCTTCTAGCTAGATGGACAGTGTTGCTAATGCAATTTGATATAACTTACATGCCACAAAAGGCTATAAAAGGGCAGGCACTAGCTGATTTTCTAGCTGCTCATCCTTTACCTGTAGATTCTCCACTTAATGATGAGCTGCCAGATGAGCAGATAGTCGAAGTGGAAGAGAGAATACATCTACAAGAATGGGAGCTCTATTTTGATGGAGCTTCATCAATAAAACCAGCCCGACCACCTAAACTCCCAATAGTTCAGGTAGGCATCGACCTTATATTTGTAACCCCACAAGGCGGTATACTGCGATACTCATATAGCTTAATGGAACCTCGCACTAATAATGAAGCTGAATATGAAGCTTTAATAGCAGGTCTTGAGCTTGCTATTAATATGCAAATTCATAAACTCCATATATATGGAGATTCTCAACTTATAATTAAGCAAATAGCAGGTGCTTTTAAAATTAATAAACACGAACTAATCCCATATTGTGAGTACGCTTTGAAACTCCTAGAACAAATTCCCGAGGTAACCCTAACTAGGATTACACGAGGTGAGAACGGCAAAGCCGATGCACTGGCAAAACTAGCTAAAGAAATGACAAATGTCCAAGAGGATCCAATCATCATAACCATCCAGAATAGACATGCATTATTTCCTGCTTCCTTACAAGAAGAGGAAGAAAATGAAATACTCAAGTGCTTATATATATCGAATGAGAATGATTGGAGGAAATCATTCATTACATATTTTAAAGAGGGTAGATTACCGGAGGATAAATCTACTGCCTCACAAATAGCCAAAAGAGCTTTAAGATATGCTTACGTAAATGGGACGCTATATCGTAGATCATTTGATCAAATATGGCTGCGATGTTTGGATCCTAATGAATCCCAGAAAGTCATAACTGAAGTCCACGAAGGATTATGCGGTGCGCATCAATCTGGACCAAAAATGAAAATTAAAATAAAAAACATGGGATATTATTGGCCTAGTATGGTTAAAGATTGTATTAACTATGCTAAGAAATGTCATCAATGTCAGGTGCATGCTGATATTATACACCGGCCACCTAACCCGCTACATCCTACAGTAGCATCTTGGCCATTCGAAAGCTGGGGCACCGATATAATTGGTCCTATAAAACCACCTTCTTCTTCAGGACATCGGTTCATCCTTGCTGCCACAGATTACTTCTCAAAATGGGCTGAAGCAATTCCCCTAAGAGAAGTTAAAGCGGACAATGTTATGAAATTCTTCCGAGATAATATTGTCTATCGTTTTGGCGTACCACGTCGAATTATATCAGACAATGGTACCGCCTTTAAAAGTGCCAAAATTTATCGATTTATAGAGCGTCATAAGATAGACTGGCGTTATTCATCGATATATAACCCAAGAGCTAATGGTTTGGCCGAATCATTTAACAAGACTTTGGTTAAACTGCTTAGGAAAATTCTTTCTAAAAATAAGAGAGAATGGCACGATAAATTAACGGAAGCCTTATGGGCATATCGCACAACCTATAAGACTGCGACACAGGCTACCCCATATTCTCTAGTCTTCGGAACAGAGGCGATATTACCTCTCGAGGTGGAGTTACCGTCGCTTCGTATTGCTATACAATACGACTTAACCCGAGAAGAGAATGATCTTTTAAGGTTGGAAAAACTTGAAGCTTTAGATGAAACTAGGCTGCAAGCCCAACAAAATTTAGAAATTTATAAAGCTCGAATGACTAGGGCTCATGATCGAATGGTCCGTCCTAGGAGTTTCAAAGAAGGCGAACTTGTACTAGTTCGTAAAAGACCCGTAATTCTCCATCGCCGAGTCGGTGGTAAATTCGACCCAATATGGGAAGGACCCTTCATTATCGAAAAGGTATATGAAGGAGGAGCCTACCAACTTATAGATATTTCTGGTCAAAGGCCTATGCCACCAATTAATGGCCAATATCTAAAAAAATACTACACATAATCTCTCAATTCGTAGAATATTATGATGAAAACTCCTCCTGTAATACAGGAGGCAATTTATATATCTCCCTGCGAGGTAGGAAATAATATTTAATCTCTCCTATAAAGATAGGAAATGATTAACATATATTCCCGCAATGCAGGATATAAGTTTACATGTTCATTTGCAATGCAAAGAACACATAACATGCACCCCTCCTAAAATACAGGAGGCAATTTTTATATCATCCTATAAGATAGAATATACCTTACTCTCTCTTGAAATACAGGATGAAATTTTATCAATATCATCCTATAAGGTAGAAGATATCCTATACTCCCTCCTGTAATACTGGAGGCAATTTTTTTTTATAAAAAACAATACCCTTTTATCAAATAATGTAAGGGAATCATGAGACTGCATATTGACTTAATGATTTATCATTATAGTTAACTGTCGAAGTTTTTTTTTACGCTCACAAACCTAAGGGTCGAGCTAAAAAATATTGATTCAATAAGCCTAAGGGCCGAACATTTAAAAATCCTTTAAGCTCACAAACCTAAGGGTCGAGCTTTATTTTCATCAACCTACCTAAGAGGTTGAGAAATAAAATTTATTGGTTCAATAAACATGGGGGTCAAACCACTAAACATCTTAAGCTCATAAACCTAAGGGTCGAGCTTTATTTTCATCAACCTACCTAACGGGTTAAAGAATAAATATTGGTTCAATAAGCCTAAGGGTCAAAACTCAAAGCTCATAAACCTAAGGGTCGAGGTATTTTCATAAACCTATCTAATGAGTTAAAGAATAAATATAAGTTCAATAGGTCTAAAAGACCGAACTTCTAAATACTATATGTACTCACAAATATAAGTATTGAGCTACTTAGATCAATCTAAAAGATTGAGACAAAATATCAAATATTTGTGTGAACATCATTGAGTAAAAAATCACACAACAAATTTAACGTGTTAAAACACACGATCAATTCGTTGGGAGGCAATTTTGTTCGAATAAAATTTGTTCTCATATTAGCAAAAGCTTCAGTTAATTTGCTAAATTAAAGAAATAAATAATATTTCAAGTTTCTTACTCAAAAGAAGACATATAGAACTCATATGTACAAATTATTTAGCAATGGGCAATTCATCAATGTTCAAATCATATGCCATATATTTCATCCATGAATATAAATAACTTAGTAAAAGACATGTATATTGAGTTGAACATAAATTTGACGAGCTTGGACTCGTTGGATTCGTCTCGTCGAGCTGCTCAATTCGACTATAAACATGTCACGTTTGGAAACCTTTTGGTAATCCAAATTATAATTTGAACCTTCCAAATGCGCTTCGAGTCCTCAATTTGGATCTATTTGAGCTCGGATTGAGTTGAATTTAATGTCGTTGGGTTCATATTTCTGAGACGCTCAGTTCGACTGTAAGTTTACCAAAATCTGAGTTCAAATGGTCTCCGATTTAAATTTTGAAGTTTCTAACTTGACTTTTGCTTTGAGATTCATGCCCAATCAATATATATCATATATTACGATATATTAAATCCGAAGCTAAAATACAAAGGCATAATGGCTAAGAGAATCTCAGATTATATAAATAATAATTTATAAAGACCATTTCAATAAAAACCAATGAATGTTGCCATCAGATTAAGCATGGATTGACACATTAATGCTCATATTATATAAATATAAGCCATACTAATTTGAATAACGTAAGAGTTATTGGGCATTATAAAATATCCAGTTATTCATATTAATTTTGGAAGGCAATTTCAACGGTTCAAAAGCCAATACCTGACACGTATTGTCAATTAAAATGACTAAATGTATATAAAAGCAACTGCAGCACGTCGTCATATTCCCATGATGCCGAAGTGGTTATTTGGTGCTTTCAACTGCATAAAGAGGGGGAGGAAACCAATGAATTTTTTTATGCTCACAAAAAAAATCAGTTAAAGGTTTTTCCAGTTCTGTTTCTCTCAAGCGCACGGTTCCTTCTTCCAACCGCGAACAAAATCGCTACCTCCTCCTTCGCACGAGGCCAAGCCCGAGATTCCTCTGCACTCGACCGCGCCGGCCAATCTCACTATCGACCTCCTGCTCTGGCGTCAACCCCTCCGGCCAACTCAACTCCGGCGTTGCTCCTTTGCCAAGTCCCATCTCCATTCCGCCTGCTCCAGTGGAACGGATCGCAAGCCTTAGCCGTGCCCTAAACCCATTGATCCCAGGAGAGAGAAAGAGAGAGTAATGAATGACTTTTCAAACCAAGCATCGACAACCAACAAGCAAACGATCACCGGCAGTCACTACAAATCGTCATCAATTCGAGTTTCTAAAGACCGATTCCGGGGCCCGACAACGCCCCGAAGCCCTCGGCCGTCGATCCGCTCCGGCCGGGCGGACTTGAAAGGGCAAAATGCCCTCTTTACCTCCCGGCGCCGGGGAGGGGACGCCGGGAGGCTGCCGAAATTTAGTAGGAAATTTGAAACTTAGCAAAATTTTTGAAATACAATCTTTGAGCATCGGCAATCAATCTTCATCAATTGGAGCTTCAGAATACAAATTCCGGGGCCTGTCAACGCCCCGAAGCCCACAGCCGTCGATTCACTCCGGCTGAGCGGACTTGAAAGGGCAAATGCCCTCTTTACCTCCCGGCGCCGGGGAGGGGACGCCGGAAGGCTGGCGAAATTTACTCGAAAAATTTGACACTTAGCCAAATTTTTTTGGAATGTTAAAAAAAAAATATTCAAATGATAATTTAATTTGAAAACAATTATAATATCAATCAATTAATAAATTAAAACAAGAAGAAAGGATCTCCAACAGAGCATCGACAATGTACCAATATCTACATCCAATCAACGTCAACCACTCGATCTACAACCAATCTTCTCCAATCTAAGCTTCTGAAGACAAAATCTTCTCGTCGTCGATATGCTCCGGTCGAGTCGAGTACTCCCTTACCTCCCGACGCCGGGGAGGGGATGCCGGGAGGCTGCCGAAATTTGTCACAAAATTATGGGACTTGCAAATTTAGAGTTCTGATCAACCTATTCTTAATTGATTAAAATTCTCAATCTAAACTCTAATTTAATTGATTAATGAATAAATCAACTAATTAATGCATCAGTGCATGCTGGAAGTGTTTCTTCTCTAATGACCACAATAGATGCTATGGTTGTGGAATCGCCAAAAAAAAAAATGAGAAAGAAATTGCTTCCTCTATGAGTGGTGGTGACATGTGTGGACTTAATTACTAATATTCACTCATCCTTGGAGCAGTTTCACATTAAACGCCACAATATGCTTTGGATAAAAGGAGCTCTAATTATTTCTCCAAAAATTATCCTAATTTTGGTTACTCCTAAGTTATCAATTTTGTTATGAGACCAACTATTTATTCATATAAATTGTTGGATTTCTTCTATGGAGGACCTCCATAAAACTACAATGCAAATATAACTTGTGGAAATTCGAACTGTCAAATTTGCAGTGAGAACTTGAAGTACATATGATAGAATGGAGTTCATTACTTTGAGGCAGCTAATACAATTGTGTCTTCCAAGATATTGTCCCATGAATACTCAAATCCAAAGCTTAAATTTGATTATTTATATAGCTCTTAAAAAAAAAAAAAAGAATTACATTCAAAGAAACTAATACTAAAAGTATAACTATTACAAAATACTAAAACCAATGTCAAGATGGAAAAGTGTATAAAGCTATATCTTAGCTAATTTGAATCATATAGGATACTTCTAGCAGGAGTAGTAAATCCTAATGACAAATTCTTTCACTTAATATATATATTTATTAAGTGAAGCAATAAAATTCCTAAAATAATTTGGCTACTTTCAATGAAAGCCGTAAGTCCAGTCTTTAGGAGTAATAGTTAGATAACAACCTAGCTCTAGACCCCTTAATTGGACCTCTTAGCCTATAAGACTAAGTTGTAAGACCCGCTATTTTGGGCTACTTCTAAGCGAAGCAGTAAGACCCGCTTGTTAGGGAACTTCTAAACGAACTACCCTAAAACTAAAACTCAAATCCCTTAAATGGGCCTCTTAGCCTATAAGACTAAGTTGTAAGACCCGCTATTTGGGCTACTTATAAGCAAAGCAATAAGACCCACATGTTAGGAAACTTCTAAATGAACGACCCTATAATAAAAAAATAATAATTAAATCACTCGGGCCACTTAGCTTATAGGGGTTAAGTCGTAAGACCCATCACTAGGCAACTTTTAAGGAAGCCATAAGACCTACCCAACCAAAATTTTTCAGGCCACCTCTAACAGAGGCCGTAAGTCCCACTATCGAGGTCACTTTCAAATGAAACCCATAAGCCCCTATCCAAATCAAATCATACGGGCAACTCCTAATTAGAGCCGTAAGCCCCAAACTAAACAAATTAACGGGCAACTTCTAAGGAAGCCATAAGCCCCAACTCAAACTAAACTAAATTAAAATTCACACATCTCCACTTCAGTCTATTCGGGATCCCTGAGAGGAGGCAACCCATGGCTGCTAATCAGATTCCCTGGACACTACAACCAATGGTTGTTAGTGTTGGTAGACTGAACCCACAGTATGCCCGGGATGACGGAACCATGGGATCTTGATCGGGTGTACTTTCATACCCCCATAACTAAATTTAAATATCTATTGCACATTCTCACACTTCTTGTACAAAGCTAAGTATATTTCATCCTTAATCGAGAGTGCTCTTCTAATGCGTTAGGAGGGATAATTAACTATGAGGGCTTGCGCTCATAGGAAGTAGAACTCAGATCTAAATAAACCCTGATATTACTCTCAGGGGAAATCTGGTTAATTGTTAAATTCAATCTACCTCTAGAAAAATTAAAGAGAACCCATAAGTTCGTGAGAACAGGGTTCGCAATCTTTTTTAAATTTAAGATGATTTTTTTGGAGCGAACAGATTTCTGGCGACTCCGCTGGGGAATACTTCTCTCTCCATCTTTGGATGAAATATATACATATATACATATATATACATGCTTTTTCATGAAGTAATATTTTCTTGTGTAATAGAAATCAGGTTGACTCTAATCCCTGTAAGTTCTATTGCAGTTACCGAAATGTCGCCTGTGAAAAGTATGATGACTATCATGCTTGGGGAAGGATCACGCGTCCAGTTCCCCCAAACTGTGATAGATACTGGTCGAAATGGTGCCACACTGCAATTCGGAACTGTTTCTGAAGTGTTTGAATTCCTTCCTGGTGAAGCTGCACCAAATAGGGAGATGATGACTCAGAATGCTATTGCACCAAAACCTACTGTATTTTCAAGATTGTTAGTTGCACCTACTGTAGCCCCTCTGGCAAAGAAGAAGGCTTTTAATCCCAGGGCAAGACAAGTTACTGCTGATTATGCTGACCGAAATGTGAACAAATCTGCTGTTCACTACAAGAAGCCTAATACTGATAAGGCTTTCAACATCAACAATAAAGTGCCCCCATTGGCCAAAGGAAGGGCTCTCGAGCCTAAGCTGAAATCTGTTATCATTGATATGACCAATATGAAGAGGAATGAAGCTGAAATTCCTGAGAAAGCTATTTTCATTTATGGGAGGTACGATGCTGAAGCCTCTACCTCTGGTGTCAAGCTGTCAAGAAAGGCCAGAAGGAAAGCCAATGCTCATCTTAGAGCTAATGGATGGGTCAATATTCCCACCCCAAATCAGCAACCACTGCCTCAACCGGAGGCAAACATACCCATTCGTAATGGTTTCGAGCCATTAAGATGGGTGAAACGTAATAATGCCCGAGGTGAGTTGAAGAAGTCTTTCTGGGAGACTTCTAACCAACCACTGCTGCAACCAGAAAAGAAAGAATCACTCTCTTCCCATCTTCACAAATTATTAAAAGCAGTGAAGAATAAAAAGCTGATAAGGGATTGGAAGAAGTTGTTGAATGAAGATCTCGTTCCAACTTCAAGAAATTGTTGGAAGAATGAGGTTTCAAATAAACCTTATCGAGGAAGTAATAGGGTCCTTCCTCATTTCTTTAATCCAAAAGTTATGGAGCCTGGACAACATCTAAAATTTAAAAGAAAGCAAATAGGAAAATCCCACGGTAGTCTTCTCCATGAAGGCTACAGACAAAGACCCCTTCGACCGTATTATAGGTCGATTCCTTCAAAGGAACTTGTCGGTCCGAGTAACCGATATTACCCTATGCCTAGGGTGAATTATTCGAAGTTCAATGGAAAGAGCCAACGGGTTTGGATACCAAAAGAATACAAACAAATGAATATTTTTAAAGGCAACCATGAAATCCAAGCTCGTAAAATGTCGCCGAAGAATTGTGATCAAAGGTCACATTCTGAAAAGGAATCCCCTGTCAGGCCTACCCTAGCTGATAAAGAAAAGGCTGTTATGTATGAAAGCAGCCCTGATTCTCCCATAATCCACTGGAAGTGTCGAAATTGGCTAGAAGAAAAATATGAAGTCGAAGATGACTGCAATGTCAATCATTGGGATGAAAATGATACCATTGAATAGTATCAGTTATATACAAAATTCAAAAATCATGAAGAATGAGTTGATTTCATTTCCAAATGAAGCAGCGCAGTGGTTCCTCAATAACGTGGGGACCCCCACCATTCAAACTACGTGTGAAAATGATGAGAATGGCGAATCGAGCAACGCGCCACTTGAAGGGTCAAACAATCTCTAATTGTCAAACAGATGATGTCATTCTGATCAGAACATTGAACTCTGTTAGGTCGAGACCCCTCGCAGTCAAACCGGATGAGATCGCCCAAAAGGGACGACCGACACCCAAAATTAAAACATGGCGTTGATCAAACGATGTCGGATTGACAAACGGATGGCACCGTTGCGTCCGAAATGTCGTCGTCATTAAGTGTCTATATTTTATTTGATCAAATTGGATTATTTGAGATGGTGTTGCAAATTTCAAAGACGATCTAAATATGATGCGAAGGCATGCATATTACAGAAATTCGCCTCTACGGAGACGACATGATGTTGGATTGCCAAACGAATGGCACATTTGCGTCCGGAACGTCGTCAACATTAAGAGACTATATTTATTCGATCAAATTAGATCGTTTGAGGTGGTGTCGCAAATTTCAAAGACGATTCAAATATGATGCAAAGGCACGTGTTACAAGAGAAATTAATCTTGTCGGTGACGAAATGACGTCCGATCGCAAAACGGACTACGCCGTTGCGACTGGGATATCAGCAATACCCTAAATGCACTACCAATTTGTCTAATTTCTATATTCAAGAAAATGACACGGACTCCAAAGAAACTACATAAATTTTAAGGCGATTGTATGTATTTCGAGGAAATACACGCGGATCAATATGAGTTCGAACGATTGACGCATAACAGATATTTCATATTAACTAATAATAAAAACGGATCATCACTGTGAATACTAAACTAATAAAACTTCAATAAAAATATCAAAGTCAATAGAAATGTCAAATTCGAAATCAATGCTAACCTTGTTTTATCAGAAAACTCTGCTCAAATCTTGTGAAAATCTGCTGAAATTCCGCTGAGAAGCTATGTTGAGAAGACTTTTGCTCAGTCGATCACGCTCAAATCTCCCTCGTTGATATGAACAAAAAATGAAGTTTTAATAGCTCAGGATCTCTTGCTCAAGAATGGTTGTTCTTCCTCTATCCACTTAAAAAACCCAAGAACTGCTACTCTCCTCCCCTGGATTCAACCACAAGCTTTCTTCATATCCAGCCAACCAACTACTTGCAGACCTTTCTCCCCTTCTTCGCCTCCACGCACACTTCTCTGCTCAATCTTCCCGCTAAGCAAACCTCCACACCATTCTTGCCTCCTAGCCGCCATAATTTGTCAGATTTCCCTCACTGGTTCGGACTCCACTTCACTCCACACAACCTTCTTCCTTCGCACGCAAGCCTCACGCCTTCAAGGTCTGATTTCTCTCAAGATCCCAGTTCGACAAACCCTTTTATCTAGTAGCTTTGCTATAACTTTTAAAATTATGGCTGAAAGCCTTCAGAATTATAGTACCGAATCTTGTTCCACTTTCACGTGAACATTGTCAAATTCCATATAAACCCACACTTTCTCTTGCTATAAGACAAACTTTCACTACAAGACAAATTCTTTTTTTTTTGGACTGAATCAGGCATTAACGACTTTTTTTTAGCTTTAATAGAAAGGAGTTAATCAAGTTTTCTCTTCCTTAGCTATTAGTTATATGAAATTAAATCTCTCACTATAGTCATAAGGAGTTACTCCATCTACACACTTTACCTTTGATAATTTTCTTTTCTTTTAGTTAATTAATTAAGATATTTTAGATAATCTATTAATCAAAATAAATGATTTACAAAGTTGGAAGTATAGAACTCTACTTTAATTTTTTTTTTTAGCAATATGTTATTAGTTATTACTTCTATTAACAACACCAACTTTTTTTTTTAGTTATAAATATTTTGTTCTTTATTGTTAGTAAAAAAAAAGAGGGGGAAGCCATATTAACATATATGTTATATAGCCTTTTTTGTTCTTATTACCTATAGCAGCAAGTCTATCTTCCCTTCAAAATCCAAAAAGTAAATTATTTTTTTTAGTATTTTTTAATTAGTCAATTTTGTTGTTATACATATAAAGTTCAATTAGTATTTAATTAGTCCATTTGCTATCATATGTATGTGCGTGCTATTCTCTATGCATAAATATATATGTTATTCTATGTATATAAATATATATATTTTTAAATTTATGATTTTATTAATTTCTATTAGATTTATGTATATACTTTATTATGTTAAAGTACTTAAAAAAATGTTGTTAGTTTTCAAAAAAAAGTGTGAGATTATTTTAAAAAAAAAGAGATTTTTGTGCATCTCATTGTCATCGTCAACCATCGCGAAGGTATAAATTCCCAACTCATATTCTCGTTTCGAAGTTCCAAATAGCCCATACACGCTTTTCTCTAGCGTGGTGAGAAGGGAACCTGGTGCGGCGCCTACGACGAAGCAGGCAATCATTTAAATCTCTTTCTTAACGTTTGTGTCGAGCAGGAAAACTGCTCATATATGCTTTTCTCTAGCATGGTGGGATGGAAATCCGGTGCGACGCCTATGGCAAGACAGGGATATTCATAAGTACTCGCTCACGGGAAAATGACTGTGTTTTTCTTGCAACAAATACTAAAGACCCATACACGCCTTTTTTTGGCGTGGGATTAAAGAATTTCACAGTCGCGGTGTCCTCGTCTGAGGGCACCTACCGTACACGCTTTTCTTTAATGTGGCGGGAGGCCCAATTTTCCATAGTTTTTCCCCTAAACGGGGGAGACGCCGGGAGGCTGCCGAAATTTCGGGTGAACATGCAACTAATTTGGGACCTTATTGAATATCAAATGAACTTAATTGAACTCATGAAACTGATATTTGAGCTTGAACGAACTCAAAGGACAATATGGGACATGCAAACTGAACTCGAACTCGAACTGGAACTTGTACTTGGACTTGGACTTAAATGAAATGAATTTAAACATGAAATGAATTTGAATGCAAGAAAGGATTTAAACATTAACATGAGACTTTTTGAACTTGGCTTGAACCAAGTGAGAGGGACTTATGAATTTGAAAATGATATAGAGTGCTTTAATTAAATTTGAACATAAATAAAAAAATACAAAAGGATAAGTTATAATTTGAACCTCATTTGATCGTGACTTGAACAAAAATGATGACTTATAATTTGACCAACGAGGACTTGAATCAAAGCTCAACCAAAAGAACTTGATTCAACCTGACTTGAATAATTGAATTCAAGCAAAGTTTGTTGATTGCCCGGCTGTCGATGCACATGTACCATTGATCATCTTTCATTGGGATAAGGAAAGTATGTACGACACAAGGGCTTAGACTCGGTTGGATGAATTATTTGTGCATAAGATCATTGACCAACTCCTGCAAAATGTTATGTTCTTCCAGACTCAATTTATAATGTGGCAAATTTGATAAAGTACCTGATGGGGACATCAAAGCTTGGAGGGTTTATCACCATAGAGGCCGGAGATCTACGACCTTGTTTAAGTCTTTATATTTTTAGTTTCATATGTTGTAGGAGATTTATATGGTGTTATTTATTTTTAGTCTTTTGTGTTGTTTGGCCAATGACCTTATTGTCTTTTATTCATTTCATATTTTGGTGTTTATATATATGGCCCATTATTCTTTTGTAAGAATAATGAATATTTGATATAAAATTTATGATTATATATTTCCTCTTCTCTTGATGAATTGAGTTAGCATGTGAAGTCCTTTGGAGAAAGGCAAAGAAATATCCAACAGCTTGTGAGCTCTTTGTTGATATCATCTCCCTCTCTATCTCTTCTCCTCCTTCCCTAGCCATCCAATAATCCCCGCCGCTACAGCAACCTACTACCCTCAACCCACCACCTCCTCTCTTCCTTCCATTATACCTGCCTCCACCTTCTCCCCAACACCCTAGACCCTTAGGCTTCCCAATCTTGTAATTAATTCACATTAATTGAATATTTGTCTCAAATAATTGTGACCTTTGGGAACCCACAACATCTTTAACTTTTCTCTCTTCCCAAAGCAACCACTTTAACTTTTCATTTTCCCAAGCCGACTAGTTCCTTTCCCAAGCAAGCTACATTTAATTCTCTCTTCCCAAGGCAACCACTCAACTTTTCCTTTCCCAAGCCAAATACTTCCCTTCCTAAGCAAGCTACATTAAATTCTCTCTTCTCCCAAAGTAACCACTTAAACTTTACCATTTCCCAAGCCAAATACTTCCCTTCCCAAGCAAATCACATCAACCATCTCTCTTTCTCAAGCAAGTAACTCTACCTTTTTACCTCCCTAGCTGATTTCTCCACTTCCAAATCCTCATATAGCTGAAAGTTTCTTTTCCTCCTCACTAATCTACCTTTCGAAGGAAACCTAACATCTACTTTTGCAACGAGGACATCGATTTATCAAAGAGTAAGGATTTCAAGGGGAATCCAAGGAGGAACTAGCCGTCATTTCATCTAGGACTCCATTCCTCCCATTCATGAGCTAAGTATCAAACCCTTCCCTTGTTATCTTCTCATTTCATCTATAGTAGCATCATCTCATATGTGTTGATTAATCTGTCAAGTCCTACTTAAATTTGAGTGATCTGAAACTCTTATAACTAGTCCTTTAATTAAATGTTGGACTTATGCCAACCCATGTTAGCTGGTCTAAATTGATTCACCTATTTTTTAATGCTTAGCCTTTACTTGTGAGTTTCTTGCTATCACATGATCTAATAGTTCAAAATTTTGTAATGTTTATATTTTATGAAGTTTATTTTGCTATCTTTGATAGTGCCGAATGTTGGCCTTTAAAAGAGAAGCATAATACTAAGTTAAGTGTGGCAGAGATGAGGATGCTCAGGTGGATGAGTGGCTTTACCCTTAGAGATAGGATACGAAATGAGCATATACGTGAAAAGGTTGGAGTAGCTCCAATAGAAGATAAGATTAGAGAAAGTCGCCTTAGATGGTTTGGTCACATAAAACGGCGGCCTTGCGATGACCAGGTTAGGAGAGTAGAGGTATTAGATTTGACTTATGTTAAGAAAGGTAGGGGTAGACCTAAAAAGACTTGGTTAGAAAATATTAGGAATGACCTTTCTTTATTAGATTTAAACGAGAATTTGACTTTTAATAGGACACAATGGAGAAAAAGGATTCATGTAGCCGACCCCACGTACTGGGATAAAGGCTTGATGTTGTTGTTGTTGTATTTTGCTATCTTTGATGTTATCTTAGCCTAAATCTCTAATTGTATAACTTATTTCGCTTGGTCCTGCATCAGTAACTCTAGACGTGAACTCAATTTGATGTTGTATTATCCTTAATGGAGGAAAAACATACATAAGTTCAGATACCCCAATGCCCTGAAATTATTTTAATAAAGTTTGAACTATTTTTGGTGGCTATTTTGAATTTATTGAAGTAAGCTTTTTTGTGACTACTAAGGAAAAAAAAGAAGCGCTGAGCTAGCATGTAGAAGTGTTAAACCAGATATAATGTTACGAGCTAGTTTATTTTTCCCATTCTTGGCAGATGATTCCATAGAATTTGGTAAGAGATGTAGCCTTTTAGCCTTCCAATCAAATGAATAAATGTTTTGTCGACCATCATATAAAGCTCCACTGTCATATTGCCAAGGCCGACCAATAATTATGTGGCATGCATCCATATCAAGGACGTCACATAGCACTTCACAAGAGTATTGCTTTCCAATTGATAACATCACTTGGCACATTTTTGAAACAGGGATGTCTATTCCTCACTTCATCTAGCTTATTTTATAAGGTTGAAGGTTTTTAGTGGGTTTTAACTGCAGTGTTTGAACTAGTGACCGTGACACTATTTTCGAAGCAGTCATTATCTATTAATAGATCTCATATTTTCCCATTGTTTGTGCATCGTGTGTGGAAAATGACATTTCATTGTGAGAAAATTGGTTGTTGAGGCACTACCAATAGCTTCTCTAAGATACAAATTTCAGTTTCACCTTTATCTGCCACAATGTCTTCTGTTTTAGCCTCTCCATCATCCTCCACTGCTATAGGATCATCATTCAGTTCACCATCTACAATTTGAATCTATTGTCACTGGGAACATTCACTCGACTTGTGTCCGGATTGGAAACATCTAAAGCATTTAAAATTGGTAGGCTTTGAGTATAGATTTTCTTTTGTTGTGGTGCATTAGCGAGAAGGCATCCTAGTATTAGTTACTAGATTGTTGGCCGAAAGATGTGGTGGTGTTGAGTTTGGTTTACTCTCATGAGATGATGAATTTAGTTCTGAGAGGGCTCACTCAATTGATGCCTTTGTGAATGACTCCTAGAATGACAATTGAGTTGTAATTCAACCTTAAGAGAAAAATTCACATCTTGAGATAAAAACCAAATATAATTTAATTTTAACTTGTCTTGGATGACTTCTTTTAATTCCCCAATGTAATGTACTGCCAGTTCATGGTCGAATTCATGCAGATCATTTCAAGCACTTAATCTGTAAAATTCCTCTACATACTTGCTGGCTAAATGCATTCGTTGGACACAATATTAATATTTTATATAAAGCATATGTTCAAAGTTAGTTGGCAGGAAATGACCTCGCAATAACTACTTTATACAATTCTAGCTTGGGATACAACCCCTCCCTTCAATGTGTCGTGACTATAACAGTCACTGCCACCAAGCGCTCACACCTCCCTTTAAGTGAAAAGCAACGTATTTAACTTGTTTGTTGGGTGCTATTTCCAGATACTCAAAGAAAGTTTCTGCGGCTTGTTCCCAATCTAGATGATCCTCAATATCTTCACATAAAACGAAAAGGAATATCCATTTTAACTCAAAACTCGCTTGAGTTCCTTTGAAATTTGTATTGTGGTCTACACATTGGTGGAAGGATAGGGTATTCCTCCTCTTCGGAGTCAACATCAAATGGCGAAGTAATTCCTCTCCCTTAGAATTGGAAATATCTTGTATGGTTTTTAGGCGTTGCCTTTTTTTCTCATTCCAATAGGGTGTACTGCGAGTTTTTATCGGTATGATTACTAGAAGTACTCATTGCGGATTTGGATTGAATCCACCACACGTACAAATGGCTTTCAATTCTTGCATCATATCAACTGCAAATCGGAAATACTCTGAAGAGAGTTCATCAAATCATTTGGCGACATTATTCTGAGTTGCCCACAAGCCTCTCGTCAAGAGCCATCCAATTACTTCCCTCTTACATGATTTCTCTCTTCCCGACCACAGGCTTTGATAACAACTTTATGTATATTTCTTTAAGAGATAACAGTAAGCTCCCGGGGAAGCACGAAGAAAATGAAGCATATAAGACGTGTATTCTATGGAAAAGGAATATAACATGTAGTACCTACTTCTTACCTTTTCCCCATATATGTTCTATCATATTTTCCTAACTATATCTATCTCTTGTTTGCAAAAGGTGATATTGTACTAATATAACTAAAAAGGATAAAAGCTGAAATTGGGGAGTGAAAGAAAAACGGAAAACAAACATAAACATAAATATTGTAATTAAAAGTATTTAAGGGTAAGGAGTTTCTTTGCTTATAGTGTGCCAATGCTGCATCAGTTGTTCTCTTAGAAATTGATAGATGAGGGCACAATACAAGATATTTTCAACTTATCTAATGTTTGAGCCTCAAAACTAAAATTAGTTTAAAGAGCGCATGATACGTAAGAAGAAAAGGTGGGGAGAGAGGGGTTAGCAAAATGAGAATTAAGAGAAATTAAAAAACTAAAGTCCTAATTATCTATAGAAAACATTAATCATAAGAATCTATACAAGAAAATGCAAATTTATTCCATAGATCATAGGGAAAACTTGACTAGACAAGACAATTCGAAAGTTTTGCATGAAAAAAATTTGCATCTTGTAAAACATAATTGTCTAAAATTATCTAACTGTAGCCTTACAAAAAGGTTAGAACTATCTTGTTGGTCAATAAGCATGCCTTGTCTTCTGATCAATTTCTGCTCAGAATATTCTAAGTTAAATTTTTTTTCCTTTTAAATACTTCTCAGGTGGATTGACATCATTTAAAGTACCTTGAATGGTCTGAGATTGTGCCGATGAACATGCCTTTATATCAAGCTTGCATTTTCGCCAAGCACCACTTGAATCAGAAGATGATGGTGCTAAAATGTTCTTAATCTGTAATTCAATGAAGTCATTCATAAAAATCATTAAATCATTAATGCAGCTCATTATAGAAAAAACAAGAAAAAGGGCATTGCAATTGTTCATTATATGAAATAGGTAAAATTTAATGATATTAATGATATAAATGCATAAAAGTTGTTTGAACCAAAAAAAAAAAACACAAGCCTGCAATAAAGCAGTCACCTGCCATGCATCATAGGCTGCATTGAGTACAAAGAGTGGCGTGCGCAATGTTTGCACTACATATTGTGGAAAGAAGCACTGCAAAAGTATCAATTGCATTGACAATTTGACTTAGAAATTTTTTCAAATTCTACAACTTCTGAAAGAAATTGTTACCAGGCTTGGTGGCAATCTAGCAGTGCAAGATGCTGGTAAGTTCTTTGCAGATCCCTAAACAAAGAAGCAATGTCATGTTAGTATAAGAAAATTAATGTTCCTTGTAATTTAGAATTTGACTACTTTCAAATGTGACATATCGGTATCTGGAATTTTAGTATAGAACTTGTATAGATCAGTAAATGATTGAGAAAACACAACAATTTGAGGGATTGAAGAATTGACAAGTTGTAGAAGAATACATGTGTAACCACAACATCTTCAAAAAATGCTTTGATTCTCTCTACACCAGAAATATCCTTTCTGACATGAAAAACAATAAGTTCATCAGCTGCAGAGCAGCTCTAGATATGCTCATATTTTCATGTGACTGTTCAAATTAGCAAGTTGAATTTGATAATTTCAATATAAGAGGCTGGAACAAGAACTCACGCATTAATGAAGAATCCAGCATCTGAGAAACATTTTACTTTGGTTGTCGATGGAAGAAGATCACGGAATTTGTCACAATGTAATATAGATGCCAACCCACCAGCAGAACAACCAGAAAGAAGAGCCTGCAGACATGTTGTTTATGCTACTAAGAGGGCTCAAATCAAGTAATATTTACTGAATTAAAGAGTTTTCCTCATAGAAAGAAATACATTTTGTGCCTTGTTCATCCCTTTTGCTAGTAGTTCGTCCACAATGGCAAACCAAATTCTAGATCCTCTATAGAAAACATGCTTTGCCTGCATAGTTTGCATTTCAATTCATATTTGCTAAACACATCTAATGAGAAAACTGAGATAACAGTCCAGTGTTTTTGCTCTTGAAAATGAGGAATTCGACAAAGAAAAAAGAAAAAAATGGGAATAAAATGTGAGTTACTCACAGGGTCTACAGCCTCTATATCCCCTGTAAAAGATGAACCATCACAGTATCGAACCTTGACCTTATTCCAATTATAGAAACCTGTGAAAATCTAGTTTAGATTGCAAAAGAAAGAGAATCTAAATCCTCTAGCACAGTAGCATGATATGCAGTTTATGATGATGATTCAATATGAATCAACAACGAGAAGAACATACAAGGGTGTGAAGTTGAAAGAAAGAACAAAAAAAATTAACTTTACAGAAGAAAGATTAAGGAAGAAAGGATTTCTCCTTATTATTCTTTTTCTTTTGAAAAAATTTAGGAGATATGCAGTATGTGGAAATTTTAATCTAGATGAAATTGAAAATGGGACTAATTTTTTTAACCATGATTAAATCAGATTATAATTTTGCATGTTCTTCATTGCATGTTAAGCGTGTAGATGGAAAAACTCTGAAAATATCCAAATTGTGAAGCAATATAAGGACTAAATGTAAGAGGAAATTTCTTTAGAGTTATACACAGCACAAAAATACTGAGATAATTGTATCAACACTAACAATCATTTCCTGAAGATATATTTGTTTAACCAAATACCTCCAAACCTCCAGCAGTTGCAACAAATATAGAGAACAAAATTTTCGACCTAGGAGGATTGCTATCTCCCTCCCGACAACGTGCTTCGAAGGAGTCGATGTCTTTTTGACACTAAGGGAGTATGATGTGGAAGATCATTAGCTAAATAAATCCTTAGGAATAGTTTACCCTTTATTAGCTTAGGTGTATGCTTTCTAGAGTCTTCAATTATACCTATATATACAAGATATTGTAAGGAAGGAAGGGATATTGATGAATATTATGATATTTTAAAGCTTAGTACTTTTGTTTGTAACCTGGATTGGGATTTCCTTCTTGCATCCTCTTCTTCCAACGAGCCAACGATTATCCCGACATCATATACTTCAAAAATAAAGAAAAAGATAAAATTCAGAATAAATTGGATTTGTTCATCATCAGATGATCCATCATTGATGTGCATTTTCGGATCTTTTACTGCAGAAATTCAAAAATCAAGAACCCAGAAATTCGACTTCTGCTACAAGCCAGAAACTCTGTTGGGCTTCTGTCTTCTATCAGAAGCCAGAAATGTGAAAAAGAACCACCCCAGCGTGTGCTTGAAGCCGGAGAACAGAACCACGCCCTTGAAGCCAGAATCCGAAATCAAGACAAACTATTAGAACATAAATAATTACATATAAATATATAATATTTGTTCTACCTATAGTAAGCTGACGCATGTCTCAGCCAGTAGGATTTATCTATAAATGTCTCATACATTCTGTAACAGAGTAGGAAGAATAATAAAGAATTCATTTTACCTTCTCTGTCTCTCTATCCTCTTCGTCTTCTTTAGCTTCTTCTTGAATTGATAGTTCAACATGGTATCAGCAGTCATTCGTTTCTGAGGAACGAAGCAACGCAAATGGCGTCGGCAACATCATACTCGACTGTCAACAGCGACAACTCCGACGTTGCACCTCCCAGATCAAATATTGATCCGGCACTCAAATTTGTAATATCCAATCTCAAATCTATCATTCCTCATCCTCTATCCTCTAATAATTATCCCATATGGAGCAATCAAGTTGCTAAACTCCTCAAGGCAAATGGCTTCGAATGCTTCTTGCATAAAGCCAGCGATCCAGACGAAGCTTCACGGGAAAACGAAGATCCCAATCTTGATCGCACAAAATGGGTGGTTACTGATCAAAATCTTGCTGCGGCAATATGTGCCACGATATCTCCTCAAATCTTGTCGTATGTTGTGCATCTTGAATCTACGACAGCAATCTGGCTAACGCTTCAAACTCGGTTTCAGTCAACTAATCGATCAAAGGCTATACAACTGAAGAATGAACTTCAGAATATTTCCATGAAAAATCTAACTATGAATCAATATCTCACAGAAATCAAGAAACTGGTAGACCAAATTGCGTATGCTGGCGCAAAGCTTGACACAGAAGACATTCTGCATCACATACTGAATGGGCTTCCTCCAGCTTATCAGTCATTCAAAACTACGATACGGGCAATGCAAACTCCTCCGAGTTTAGACAATCTCTACGCGCTACTGATTAGCGAAGAGATTCATATTAACACAGATGCCTTAAGGCATCCGACAAATGTGGATCAGCAGACGGCACTATATACCAACAGGACGCGAGGCAGAAGGGGTCGCGGTCGCTCGTTTTCGACAGGTCCGACTCCGGCTAGACAAAATACTGCTTCAGCTGTCATCTGCCAAATATGCGCCAAGAAAGGTCACACAGCAGACGTTTGTTGGCATCGTATGAATGCTAACTACACCCCGGCGTCGGCTTCTACAAAAGCAAACAATGCACTTCTGGCTACAAAAGATTTATCGTCCACAGACTGGTATCTAGATTCTGGTGCCTCTGCACATATGATCAATACAACTACAAATCTTGACAATGTCAAAGAATACCAAGGAAACGACTCGATCATGGTTGGGGATGGAAGAAAGATTCCCATAGCTCATTCGGGCACGGGTATTCTTCCTACCCCAAACAGTAAGCTTAATCTATCCACGGTTCTTCATATTCCTTCAATTACTCATAATTTACTCTCTATTTCTAATTTAGTTAAAGATAATAACATATCAATAACATTTGATGCTAACGGATTTGTTTTTAAGGATCTTCTGACCAACAAGCAGCTTCTCCGTGGGCACAGTAAGAATGGCATCTATCGCATCTCTTCGCAGAATCTTCACATTACACATCAAGCTATGTATGCCAATCGAACTACATCTCAAGATTGGCATAATAGACTCGGACACCCGCACCATCAGGCAACTCGGCTTATCTCTGATGCTAACAGAGAGTTACATATACCGATACATTTAGCTACATGTTCTTCTTGCAATTCATGTAAAATACATAGAGCTATGTTTCCTTTATCAAATAATAGAAAGCATTTGAGTCTAGAACTTTTACATTCAGATGTATGGGGACCATTCTCGGTCCCGTCTATTCAAGGCTTTAGATATTATGCGATTTTCATTGATGATTACTCTCGATATACTTGGTTATTTCCGCTTACATTTAAATTTGATGTTACCAAAACACTAATCAATTTCATTACTCTTATTGAAAGACAAATGAACAAATAGGTTCGTGCAATACGCACTGATGGAGGGCGTGAATATGTGAACAATCAAATAGCCGAATTTACTCGTTCAAAGGGTATTGTACATCAAATGTCATGCCCGTACACGCCAGAACAAAATGGGATCGCGGAGAGGAAACATCGTCACATTATGGAAACAGCCAGGACATTACTTCACACGGCATCCATGCCGCATTCTCACTGGATGGATGCAGTTCTCACGGCTACATACCTGATTAACCGACTTCCATCTCCCAATACAAATCTTGTGTCTCCTCTACAACTTATGTTTAACACCAAACCTTCATATAAACATCTTAGGACATTTGGGTCCGAATGTTTTCCACTTAACTTGCAGCCGGGTCGCACAAAACTAGACCCAAAGTCGGCACCATGCGTATTCATGGGTTACTCTGAAACTCAAAAAGGATACAAATGCATGAATATTGACACACAAAATTACAATCTCTCGAAATGTATTGTTTAATGAATCGTGTTTTCCTTTTAAACAGAATTCTTTGCATCAACTACCAAATGATGTGATAACGCCTGTAGAACTACTACTACCAACAACCTCTTCACAGATGGCTCGTTCTACCACAACTATACCCAGAAGCTCTACCAACACTGAACAGCCAAGACAATGTCCCAGTCCTCTTCCTGTACGAAGTCAGGAACAAATACCTACACCACAATGCGAAACAAATCAGCCAACGAAACACGGATGCGAACAAGACTTCAAGATGGCATAATCAAACCAACTTGTCGTCTTAATCTTCTTCACACACAGACTAATACAGTGGTACCTGATCCATCAACTTACAACGAGGCATCCAAGCATCCTGTATGGAGGAAAGCAATGGCGGAGGAATTTTTGGCACTACAACAACAAGGAACATGGAGTCTAGTCAATCCTCCATCTAATGCACGTATATTGGGATGCAGGTGGACTTACAGAACAAAATTTCATGCCGATGGTTCGATAGCCCGTTTCAAAGCCCGATTGGTTGCTCAAGGCAATCGATAAGAGGAAGGCCTAGACTACAGAGAAACCTTCAATCCAGTTGCCAAATTACCAACAATACGCATCTTATTCACCATAGCTCTTGCACATGGATGGTCGGTAGAACAACTAGATGTCACCAATGCTTTTCTACACGGAATGCTTAATGAAATAGTATACATGAAACAACCAAAGGGATTCGAGGATAACACGAATCCGAACCAAGTGTGTAGGCTACATAAAGCCATCTATGGCTTGAAACAAGCACCAAGGCAATGGTATACAACGTTCACTTCATACCTCCTCACGTTGGGATTTCAGCACAGCAAAGCAGATCAATCGCTACTCACGCTTCATAAACAGCATATTCGAATTTACTTGTTGGTTTACGTTGACGACATACTCATAACCGGTAACAATTCCAGTGCCATACAAGATCTTCTTCACAAACTCCACCAACGGTTCACTATGAAACACCTTGGCCGAGCAAATCACTTCCTAGGCATTCAAATTAACACGTTACCAGCTAAGTATTTTCTCTCCCAATCATTATATGCGAAATCTATTATTCAACAAGCTCAGCTAAATATTGTAAAACCATTAGCTAATCCCTCTTGTACAAAATTTCCAGAGCAATACCCGGAAACTCCTACCAATTTGGATCAGCAATTATACAGAAAGATCACAGGCGAACTTCAATACCTCACAATTACCCGTCCGGACATAGCTTTTGCTGTCAACATACTCTCACAACACATGCATGATCCGAACAGCCATCATAAACATCTACTCATCTGTCTTCTGCGCTACATCCAAGGAACTCTCGATTTCGGCTTACCCATCACGAGATCAAACTTACAGTTAAAAATGTTCACAGATGCGGACTAGGCAGGTGACCCAATAACCAGGAAATCAACATCCGGCTATTGCATATTCCTGGGAGAAACTCTAGTATCGTGGACGGTCAAGAAGCAATGCACTGTATCACGATCCTCCATGGAATCAGAATATCGTGCGTTGGCAGCGGCAACTGCAGATATGCTATGGACAAAGCGGCTGCTAGCAAACTTCGGAGAAAAACATGATTATCCTATAGATCTCTTTTGTGATAATATGTCAGCAATAGCACTGGCCAACAATCCTGTATTTCATGCCAGAACGAAACACATAGAAATTGATCAAAGATTTATACGAGATCAAATTCAGAACAACAACATCAGACTACTTCCAATCAACACAAGGGATCAAATAGCGGACATATTTACCAAACCTCTCTCCACATCCCGATTCAGATATCTCAGATCCAAACTGACAATTGCTCAAGAATCGTCAGTTTGAGGGGGACTATTAGAACATAAATAATTACATATAAATATACAATATTTGTTCTACCTATAGGAGGCTGACGCGTGCCTCAGCCAGTAGGATTTATCTATAAATGTTTCATACATTCTGTAATAGGTGAGAAAGAAAGAAAGAATTCATTTTAGCTTCTCTGTCTCTCTATCCTCTTTGTCTTCTTCTGCGCCTTCTTGAATTAATATTTCGACAGTATCAACCATATGAGAGAAATGAAAGGAGATAGTAAGGAAAAGGAGGAGGAGAAGAAGGAGAAGAAGGAAAAGAAGGAGAAGAAGGAGAAGAAGAAGAAGAATAAGAATAAGAAGAAAAGCAAAAGGAGAAGAATGGGATGGAGGAAATATACCTGCTGTAGATGAGGAGATCTCAGCTACAGTTCGCGTGAGTGAGGCTACGAGGAGTGAGGGATCGTCAGGTTCGGTTCTGGAGCTCGCGGACTAAAGGAAGAAGAGGGGCAAGGGCTTCCGGCCTCTAGACTTGAACCAAGAGAAAGAGGATGGGGGAGAAATCGCCTGAACTTCTTCGCACCAGACACAGACGGAAGAGAAGGGAGGATTTCCGCCTGGGATGCTGGAATGCCAGCAATCGGAGCCGAAGGACTTCGATCTAGTCCTCTTAGTGCCCGGATATACGAATAGGGAGAATGCGTGGAGCTACTCTTTGTTTCAATTAAAGCTCCTTTGAGATCGTTTAATTAACTAAATAAATAAATTTGAACAACATTTTAAATACTCGGATTCTTAAATAAACAAACTTAAACACTAATGTGTTCGGCTCATTTATGTTCGCGAACAACATCATTTGAAGTTTGTGAACAAGCTCGTCATTAAGCTCGATTCGTGTTCGATTTTGAACTCATGAATAAGCTCGATAAAAATAATTAATATTTCACTATAGAATTAATAAATATAAATAATCATTATCTTTGTTACATAGACAATTGATTTTATTATAAATGCGTTTGTTCATAGATATGTTCATGAACGTGATTGATTGATAGTTAAAAAAATTCGTTAAATATGTTCGCGAACAAGCTCGATAAACACTAAACGAACGAACATGAACTGAACATGAACCAAACATGAACACTCCTTAATTTAAATGAACCAAACATGAACAGAAATGCTAAAGCTCGAACAAACATGAACAAGCTGATATTAAATGAACACAAACATGAACACTCACATACTCGGCTCGGCTCGGTTCGTTTGCAGCCCTACTGGGAATAGGGGAAACTGAAGCATTGTGGCAACGACAGGTCTTGGGTCTTGGAAAAATCGTGGCCATCTGATTCAATTTCTTGATCTAGAATTAGAATTCAAATTTATTAAAAAGCATATTGGGGTTTAATTAGAATTAACTTGGGCTGATTTAGGTCAAATTTGAGTTCGAATCGAATTCAATTTGACTCAAATTAAGTTGATTTGGTCTCAATGTGGCTCGACTACACTAATCGTACAAACATCAAACTTAAACCGACACCGGTTTGACTCAGATCGCTATCAACGGGACTCGAAGGCATTGATCGAGTTTAATTAAACTTTATCGAGCCTGATTCAACTCAATTCGAGCTGACTCGAGCTCGAATTGAGCTCGACGGGGTTCAATTAAATCAATAAAGGACCCTTGAGGGCACTCATACAAAAATCGAGGTCAACAACACTGTTGTGGAAGGTTTGGTGGCATCACAACTTTGAGCTTTCTATTTTTAGCAAAAATAATTTGGTTGTTGAACTACTGGTGGAGGTGTTACAATGTCATGCTCCTATAGGGCACGCAAGATTAAGCACTACAGCATTAGGCTGAAATTTTATATTAAAGTATACATTCTCACTATTTGAAATTCATTTTTCTCCCTTAAGATAGCTGACTAGAGAGGAGGATTCTAGGGAAAGAAAGCTAGGATTTAGGTGACTCTAGTCCACTTTCTGCTATTGACCCAGTTCTAAAGTTATTTGACTCGAGATAGGTTATATTTTGTCTATGTCATTTTTCAAAAATATGAGAATTTTAAGATTTTCCTAATTTAAATTATAATTCCATTGGGAAAAAATAGTAATAACGTTATACCTTCAAAACTTTCATGGCCTAACTTTTTTTATGTTATAGATACAATAGTTCTTGACAATTAGATTTTTTTGAAAATTTTCACCGGGCAAATTAAAAAATGTGGGGTTTCTGGCAAATTAGAAAATAATTCTGGTCCCAAAAAATAAGACTATAGTATGAAGAAAGCTTTAAAATAGTATTTTGAATAATCCCTAATAATATAGTAATATTCTAAAATTCTGAAAATTTTACTTAGTAGATAGTTATGTTGCCTACCATTAAAGTATTATGTGAAATTCTAGAAGTAGTTTATTTACATTTCTTTTACTATAATACAATGATATATGCTTATATACTTGAGTTTTATGATTATGAGGAGATTTGATATGTAGTGGAAGTTTTATTTTAAAAGTTTTATTCTGGTGATAATGTACAGCAAGTCATAAATGTCTAAATTTTTTAATATTAATATGTGTTAGGCATTGAGAGTCATAAGGATCTATTTTTTTATATGCCACCATGGGAGTCATAAGAGTTTATTTCTAATGGCAGGTATAAGGGCCCTGAAAGAAATCTGTTATTTGTTCTAATATTTGAAGTGCTTGTTATTTACATTCAGTTAAATGCTAAATAAATTAATTGTTGGAAATTCAGAGCAATTGGTGTGACCTATTATGTTGTGTTGGCTCGCACATATTTTGCCTTCTATTTTAGGTCAAACGGAAAGAGTTAATTGGATAGCTGAGTGTTCAAGATCTAATTTGTCTAAATCTATATAGGTATTTCCCTACTTTTTTTTAATGTAGTCATGGCTATTTATTTCATTTCTATATTATGGGTTTGTGTCGCTATGTATTATATTATAAACATTGTATATATATTTTGATGAAATAAAAAAAAATGGTGGATAAGATTATTTTATTTTGTTTATAATAGTTAATTAGAAGTTTTGAAGTATGTATAAATTAATAGAAGAAATTTGATTATCCCCTCAAAACTACCTTGGGTTGGAATGTCCCAATTCAACACTGTTTGGCCTGGTTATCTGTAGGTCATATAGGGTTGGGTTGTGATAATTAATGCCTTTGTTATCAAGATGGATATTGTTGCGGACTAGAATATACGCGGCGGTAGAGTGAAAAATATAACGTCTTAGCAATATACGTATATCTAACACACCAACTGATAATTAAGGGAGAGAAACACCAGATATTTTTTTACGTGGAAAACCCGAAAGGGAAAAACCACGGAGCCTGACCCATATGAGAAATTTCCACTATGTCTGGGTTGGTTACAAAGTTTGATTCACTCCTTAACTTGGAGCCGTTGGAATTACAACAGGTTAATAATCAGACAGAGATTTGGCGATTAATGATGAGCCGGCTGAAATAAGGCAATGGTTGAGAAGAGCTTTAGAAACGGTCCAGAAGAAAACTCTGGCAATGGTTAGCAAGAACTCCGGCGGAGATCGGGAGGAACTCCGGCGGTGGTCGGCAAGAACTCCAGCGATGATTGACAAGAACTCTGGCTGTAGTTGTTTAGGACTCCAGCTTCTTCATGTACCAAACTTAACACATAATCTGTTATCCGTTTCAAAGCTCACCGCAGATAATTCTGTTTCCATAACTTTTGACGCACATGGCTTTATTATTAAGGATATACAGGATCAGCGTCCACTGCTTCATGGACGCCTTCATAAAGGTCTATATCAAATACAAGTTGCTCCGGATATCAAGCAGACTGCCTTCTCCGTCACCAACAAGGCTTCACATCTCTGGCACGCTCGGCTAGGACATCCGCGCAACGACATCACATCTGTTCTTGCTAACCGTTTCTCGGAAATTTCTAGTTTACCTTCCTCTTTCGTTTGCTCCTCATGTAATGTGGCTAAAAGCCACAAGCAAGTCTTTAATAAAAGTTTTTCAATTACTTCTGCGCCATTTGAATTACTTCATACCGACGTTTGGGGTCCAGCACCCCAACCTTCTATCGATGGTTTTCGTTACTATATTGTTTTTATCGACGACTACACACGCTTTTCTTGGATTTATTTCATGTATACCAAACAAGAAGCGTTGTCGAAATTTAAAAACTTATGTAACATTATTCATACGCAATTTCAAACCACTCCCAAAATTCTTAGGTCCGACGGTGGGGGAGAGTTCATTAGCAACTCTTTCAAGGCCTTTCTTCAAGAACGTGGTATAACACAACAATTATCTTGCCCTCATACGCCGGAACAGAATGGCCTTGCTGAACGCAAGCACAGACATCTTCTTGATTTAACTTGAGCTCTACTTCACGCTGCTAATCTCCCAATCAAATTCTGGACCGATGCCCTCTCCACAGCACATTACCTCATCAATCTCCTACCATCCAAATCGATTTCTCTTCAAATTCCGTTTCAACGTTTGCACGGTACACCTCCATCTTATTCTCATTTGCGCACCTTCGGCTGCCTTTGCTTTCCTTGGATGAAACCTTATGCACCAAACAAGTTTGCTCCGAGATCACATGAATGCATTTTTCTTGGATATTCGCCTCTGCACAAAGGTTACAAATGTCTCACACTAAGCACAGGTAAGACTATTATTTCTCGTCACGTGGTTTTCTATGAAAATCATTTTCCCTACAAAACTCCTCAAACACCCCACACGGCACCAGCATCCTCCACTCCCACCAACATCCCGCCGTTGCTTCTAACTCCTCATTCTACTGTTAATCCCATCACCACTACAATTGACCCATCCCCTTCTCACACTTCTGGCAATACCACTTTCTCTCCTATTATTACTTCACCAATTCAATCGGTCAGTAACAACTCCTCTTCTAATCACACATATCACTTCAGTGACACTCACTCTTCCTCGGCTTTAGCACATCCAACCCACCCGTCCATTCCTCAGCCTTCACACCCCATGCAAACTCGCCTTAAATCAGGCATCTCCAAACCAAAACAATTCTTCAATCTCCTCACTCAGTTCAACCCGCAGACCACACCGCTCAATTACAATCAGGCAGTCAAACTCCCACAGTGGAAAACGGCTATGAACGATGAGTTCACTGCTTTACAGAAACAAGACACATGGAGTTTGGTTCCCGCTCCTACAAACAAACCAATATTGGGTTGCAAATGGACCTACAAAACAAAGCTTCTTCCGACTGGTAAGGTCGATCGTTACAAAGCCCGCCTTGTAGCCCTCGGCTACAATCAAAAGTTCGGCATCAACTACACCGAGACATTCAGCCCAGTTGCCAAGATGCCAACAATACGACTTCTACTCACCCTTGCACTCAACCGCCAATGGCAACTTCTTCAACTGGACGTCTCGAACGCGTTTCTTCACGGCGATCTACCAGATGACATCTACATGCGTCAACCGCCTGGTTTTCAAAACCCGCAGCATCCGGACTTCGTTTGTAAACTACGCAAATCGCTCTACGGTCTAAAACAAGCACCACGGCAATGGTTCCTAAAGCTCACTGGTTTTCTTCAAGCTCAAGGATTTCGGTTTAGTCGTTCCGATCCTTCCCTTCTTATTCTTAACAAAGACAATATTCACATTTACATTCTAATATACGTTGATGATTTTCTCGTCACAGGAAACAACGAGCCAGCCATTACTTGTCTTCTCAAACAGCTTCGCTCCCAATTCGCGCTAAAACAGCTTGGCGACATCTCATTGTTTCTTGGGATCCAGGTTCTCCGAACCTCTAACGGCTATTTTTTAAACCAAACTCATTATGCTTCCAAACTTCTACATGATGCAGGTTATACGGATTGCAAATCTGCACCCACCCCGACATCTTCTCCGTCCAAGCAGAAATCAGCCAACCGAACTCCATTCTCAGATCCCACCTTGTATCGCCGGCTTGCAGGATCAATACAGTACCTCACCATTACGCGACCCGACCTTGCATTTGCCACTAATGTTGTCTGTCAACACATGCAAGATCCTTCCAATCAAGACTTCAAGGCTCTTAAAAGACTTCTCCGCTACATCAAGGGAACTCTCTCTTACGGGCTCCCCATCACTACCGGAAATATGAAACTTCACTCCTACACGGACGCTGACTGGGCCACGGATGCCAACGACCGAAAATCAATCTCTGGTTTTTGCACATACATTGGTCCAAATCTCATCTCATGGACTGTCAAAAAGCAGGTCACCGTCGCCAAATCATCAACTGAAGCCGAATACAGATCACTTTCCGCTGCCACTTCAGAGGTCATTTGGCTCCGACGCCTAGCTGCCGAGCTCGATCTATCGCAGGATAAACCCACTGTCATCCATTGTGACAACACCTCCGCTATGGCAATTGCGAAGAACCCGGTTTTCCATGCACGAACGAAACATATCGAGATCGACTATCACTTCATCCGGGAACATCTCAGCTCAGGCGCAATTCAACTCACTCACCTGTCCTCAAAAGATCAAATAGCGGACATACTTACCAAGCATTTGTCACCGCCAAGGTTCAACGAATTACGCAGCAAATTAACCATTCGATCCTCGAATGCTTAATTTGTGGGAGGCTATTAGCATATATTAAAACATTCTGTATCTTGTTATTACGTACTTGCCATTACACGGTATTAAATACCACTCTGTACATTGTTCTGTGAATGCAATCCATCATTCAATTCCTGTTAAACCGTGTTTGTCTCTCTCGGTATCTTCCTGCTCCTGTAACTCTCTCACCGACAACGTGCCTCGAAGGAGTCGATGTCTTTTTGACGCTAAGAGAGTATGATGTGGAACATCATTAGCTAAATAAATCCTTAGGAATAGTTTACCCTTTATTAGCTTAGGTGTATGCTTTTTAGAGTCTTCAATTATACCTATATATACAAGATATTGTAAGGAAGGAGGGGATATTGATGAATATTATGATATTTTAAAGCTTAATGCTTTTGTTTGTAACCTGGATTGGGATTTCCTTCTTGCATCCTCTTCTTCCAACGATCCAACGATTATCCCGACATCATATACTTAAAAAATAAAGAAAAAGATAAAATTCAGAATAAACTGGATTTGTTCATCATCAGATGATCCATCATTGATGTGCATTTTCGGATCTTTTACTGCAGAAATTCAAAAATCAAGAACCCAGAAATTCGACTTCGAACATAAATAATTACATATAAATATATAATATTTGTTCTACCTATAGTAAGCTGACGCGTGTCTCAGCCAGTAGGATTTATCTATAAATGTCTCATACATTCTGTAACAGAGTAGGAAGAATAATAAAGAATTCATTTTACCTTCTGTGTCTCTCTATCCTCTTCGTCTTCTTTAGCTTCTTCTTGAATTGATAGTTCAACACAAGCATGCAGTAAAGGAACTCTAGTAAATCGCTCAGCACCAAACATTCTTTGAGCCACTTAAATGAGGAATTTTATTAAGGGAGCTTGTACATCTCTACTTATACTTCAATTACAAATGAAAATAAGAAACTTCAAAGCATGTAAGGGCTACACAAGAATATAAAGAAGTGCTAACACAACCTACGGTTAGAGGAAAAACAGAACATTGAAATTGAAATTGGATCACAATAACTAACAATCATGAAGAAAACATTAATCTCCATACCTGGATTAGACTGTTGGCTGCTCCCCAAAATACCAGAGAAGGACATCTGCCCTGAATCCTTAGAAGAACCTCGAAAATTACTTTTACGCTCCACGCAATCTTCCTCATTACTGCACCATCCTCCACCCTGTGGAAAAGAAGATGAGTATAAGTACATAATGTTGCATCAGTCCAGAATATGATGGCTGAATATAGAAGAAGAGAGGCAAAATTCCCACGTCAGCATTACGATTTAATTATGATTGTGCTGTATCAAATCTAGAAAGCAAGAAAATCTTGGTGAATTACTTCTCATTTCAAATCTCAATCGTGGGAAATTTCAAAGCATTTTTACTTAATGTTCAGTAATACTATCATGAGTACGTTACCTCCATGTGAACCACCCAGTTATTCACCCCTGAACCAAAACCAGGAGAGAAATAATAAGCTGCAGGGCTTCCATCCAAACAAACTGCAAAATGTCTCAAAATAGACAAACAAGTCAATTTTTTAAGAAGAAAAAAAACAGAACTTAGCTCCAGGAAATAAGTTGGACAGATTTAAAAAACAAAAAACAGACCTGCTCCTTTCTGAACAGCATTCGCAACAAAAGTTACATCCAGAGCTTTAGCAACCACTGCCAAGCTTAGCAGAGCTGTTGAAAGTGCAAAGATAAACAAATACATCCATATAGCTGGATTATGACTTCCCATTCTGCAAGTCAGCAGCAACACATCAAACAAGAAGAAAATATACCATTTTTAATAAAAGGTGAAATGTTATCTACTGTTCAAGCTTCAGCAGATAGCACTGTTCACAGAAGAACAGTTTATTGAACATAAAAATGTAGAATATGAAACCATAGAAATCAGCCAAAATTTCCCCAAAAAACACCTTCTAAAGGGCCAACTAACAAGGTTTTATTGTGCTGAAAGTAGCTTACCTGTAATTAATTAAAAAAAAAATCCATCCTATAACTATATTTTGCAGATTAATCTCCAACCATATCAAAGAAAACCTTATTTATATCAATCCAGCAACTGCATCTAGCGTTCAAGTAAATTTCTATGTGCATAAGACATACCTTTGTTAGATCTGTAGAATGTAGAAACTTCAAATCTCAAATAAATTTCATACACTTAAAGCGTACTGTTTCTTTCTCAGATCTCTAAAAACAAAAAAAAATCAGAAATTTCTCCAACTATATTCTAGTAGCTGCTATGCAAACCTTTAGTGTTATATTCAGAAAATGCTAAGTTGCTACTTCTAATCAAGTAGATTAGAGCATGCAGAATATCAAAATCAAACAAAAAAAAAAAACGAAAAGAGACTTGCTCAAGAAAAAATGTAGAGATGCTCACCCAAGGAATGAAGCAAGAGGGGTCCTTAATTGCCTTCTTTGAGCAGTAAAAGGAGGAGAGAGAGAGGAAGAGAGAGTGGAAATCTTTTGGCTTGTATACCACCTTATATTCACAAACTTGGCTTCTTTACTAGTTGCGTCTCCAATCTGCAATAACCCGTGACAAGCCTCTGCTCACTCACTCTCTCTCTCTCTCTCTCTCTTTTAGATAAAGCTTTTTATTTAAAAATGGGACAGGGCAATTATGGAGTGAAAGATACATATATAAACGCACACGTAAAAGTCCGTTAAAATTCAAATATTGCCAAAGCAAGTTTAATTCAAATTTCGTATATAATTATTAGGCCTATATTATATATTTAATTTGCTTTGCTTATTGAGGTCGAGGAAGAGTTAAAGGAGGATTCGCCTTTCAAGCTGTGTCCTCTTTATCTCTCCGTTCGAGGATTTTTTTAATTTTAACGAAACTGATGCGGTTCAGATGTCGGGTTCAATATTAATACATCCGACAGTGAAAATAGGCGACGACCGACGACCGATCTACCGGATTTAATAAGTTGCCAGAGCTACGCTTTATTTTTATTTTATTTTTCTTATTAAATAATGGAAAGATACATATTTAAACGCACACGTAAATATGAAATTGCTTTGCTTATAAATATAATGCAGACAAACTTTAGAGTTTAGACATTATTATTAAAAGTCCGTTATAATTCAAATATTGACAAAGCAAGTTTAATTCAAATTTCGTATATAATTATTAGGCCTATATTATATATTTAATTTGCTTTGCTTATTCAGGTCGAGGAAGAGTTAAGGAGGATTCGCCTTTCAAGCTGTGTCCTCTTTATCTCTCCGTTCGAGGATTTTTTTAATTTTAACGAAACTGATGCGGTTCAGATGTCGGCTTCAATATTAATACATCCGACACTGAAAATAGGCGACGACCGACGACCGATCTACCGGATTTAATAAGTTGACAGAGCTACGCTTTATTTTTATTTTATTTTTCTTATTAAATAATGGAATTATTAAATGCGGAATCCGACTTAGAGTTGTGTCTACACTCTAATGAAATGTTCACACCGACATAATATAATTTTTTATATTACTGTGTATTTCTTAAATGTTTAATTAGTATTATTTTGAATTTTTTGAGTAATTTTGTGTATTTAATAATAAATATTCAAAAAATATAAAGTAAATGCACAGTAAAAAATATACAATAAATATTCTGTAAATGCACAGAGTCGACTCCACACGTAATAATTTCTTAAGATTTTCAATATATAGACTATGATAGGTTTCTTATAAATACATTTTTAAGATTATCAAAGAGCAATTAAAAGTTTAAATCATATGTTTGATTAATTATATTTATTTAAAATTTTCTTTGATAAAATGAAAAAATATTTATAATTATTTTGAGGATAGAAATGTTAAATTTTAAAGATATTTATATAAAGTTGGAAATGAGTTTGCAATCATTGAATTTTTAAAATGTTTATATTTATTTTACTTTACATTCAAATTATTATAGATCAAGTAAAAAATATAATTTGATTAAACAACAAATACATACGTTTCTAGTCCCATATGAAGCTACATAGAATGATCTTGTTAGTGGCAACCACAGAGGATCTAAGGTAGAGATTGTGTTGTGGGCCTACTCTTTATAGGCCACTCTAAGGCCCATTAAGGATTCTTGGGCCTCTTCGCACTTTTGACATCCGTAAAATAGGAGTGTAGCTCAGTCAAACAGACTTGTGAACTAGTTCAGGCTCGACTAGATTAATAGCTCATGAGTCCAACTGACTTATTAGCTCGCAGCTGGCTCATTAAAAAATATTAATATAAATATACCTAAAATATATTAGGATTAAGGATTTTAAACATATAATTTTCAAAAAAATTAAAGCCTAAATATCACTATTTTATATGAAATTAAGTAATTCTTTATTATTTTTCTTTTAATCTCCTTTTGTTATCATTTTATTATTATAGTTGTTTAAATCATATGCATTTTCTCTTCTTATAATAAAGACAGACTCAACTTAACTTGTTTACCCCCATTAACCAAAACAGTGTAAAATTGTAGCTTAAAAAGTAAAACTAATTGTGTCATAATAACTCTTGCAGTTGATAAGAAATATCCACTTCAACAAAATTGATGCCCTAACTGCCTCTTGGAGCTTCCTCCTTTAGTTGCCTCCGGCCTCCCTCTTACTCTACTTCTAGAGGGGATCCCTCTTCCATGGGTTCCCCTCTCCACCTTCAGGACTTCCCCCCTCTTTTCCTCACCTATGCTAACCTCCCTACGCCACAGATGAAGTTGTTGTTTTTCAAAAAGCTAAAACAGATGCAGTTGCCAAGGAGTGGAACCTTTCCTTGGTAGGTTTTTCGGTAGGAAGGAGACCGTATTATGAGGCTCTTCTTGCTACCATGCATAAAATTTGGAAACTTAAAGGTACTTTTCAGCTTTTCAATATGAATGATGGCTTCTTCCTCGTCAAATTTTCTTCGATTGTGGGCTATAAAATGGCCTGGAATGGGAGTGTTTAGTTTTTATTGGGGAAACCTTTTGTTCTTTAGAAGTTGTCTCCTAAGTTTAAGTCCAAAGAGAAAATTTCTCCACAGTTTTCATTTGGTTCAAAATCATGGATCTCCCCCTTTGCTATTGGGATTCGGCAGGTATTTTTAGGATAGCTAGTAAAGTCGGAATTCCTCTTAGTAGTGGATGCCTTAACTGCCCAAAAATCCAGGTTCACTTACACTCAGGTTTGTGTCCATGTAAACAACAAAACTACATATCTTGATTATATCCCCATATCCATTGAAGGTGAAATTACAAAGTTGAGAATTCATTATGAATGGAGACCTTCCCTTTATGATTTATGTGGCTCACTATTTCATTCTGATGTGGTTTGCCCTTTAAATATCGTCAACCATAATATTGTAAAAGATAAAAATCCAGCAAACAAAGGCAGAAACACCTCCCGTGCTCCTAATGTGGGTATGAATCGTAGTATAAGCAATAACAGAATTCCATAATTACATATTCCCAACCCCAAAATCTCCGGTATTGCAAACCCTCCTCCCCCTCCTCTCAAAGCACTCCCCTAACACCTGATATCCCATCCTCCTCCTCAGCTCCCATACTACCTCTTTACAACATACCACAAACCAAACCATACATTCTCCTCCTAAAAACCCCTATATAACCATCATCCTTAATCGTAATTCTTCGACTGAAGAAGTTATTTGGGTGCAATTATCCCCTCGGTTATAGCCAAACAGATGGCTTCCATTATCTCCTCAAATAAATGTGGTGCCCTTTCAGACAATCAACATGAAGCAAATTCCTCTTTGATGGCCTCCACGACTAATGAACCCTCCATAAAGATAAGCCCTGAAAAATCCAACCATATTAACCCTACATCCTCTCATGTTAAAAACACTTGAGATAAGCACTCCAAAAAGCCTCAAACCACCTCCTCCAAATCTCAATGTCATAGCCTCATGGAATATTAGGGGTTTTAATAACCCCATAACGGTTATCTCATGCAAGCGATTTATCAAGACCCACAAGTTAGATATGTTATGTATACTATAGAATAAGATTCATGCGGAATCTATCTCTGATCTATGGTTCTTAGCTTCTCACTCCATCTTTGATTGTGAAGAGAGTTGGAACAATTTCTCTTTGTCAAACACTGGTAGAATTTAGATCAAATGGTCTGCTAAAAAGATACACTTCTCACCTACTTTCATTTTGTCATAAATGATCAACGGGTTGATCTCGTATGGCTCCACTCCGACCTTCTTAGTATCCATCATTTATGGGTCCAATTCTGCAGAAGAACGTTCTATCCTTTGGCAATAAATCAAAGATACTCCTACTTTTGTCTATGCAATGGCTTCTCTTGGGGGACTTTAATTGTTGTAGATACCAAAATGAAAAAGCTGGTGGATCACTCTTGCACTCAAGTAGAGTAAGGGATTTTATTTCTCTTATTTTTGACACCCAACTGATTGACCTCCCTTCTACAGGCCATTTTTTCACTTGGTTTAACCAACAAATGGAGAATCCCATCCACATCAATTTGGACAGAGCTTTAGAAAATGAAGAGTGGATTTCTTGCTTTCCCACCTCTCACTACCTAGTTGGTGATCCACTTTGCTCTGACCACTCCCCCTAGTGATTTTGGATGGCCTCAACCACAAAGCTGTTACTCATTTCTAATTCAAAAATTTTTGGACTTCTAGACATGGTTATTGGGTAATTCTGCTTAATATTTTTATGGAGCCTTGCATTGTAAATCCTTTGGTGGATTTTACTTGTAAACTCAAGAAGTTCAAGGCTTCCATTAAAGCCAAATCTTGGGCTTCTGCCAATGCTATTGAAACATCCTTAAAAGCTTTACAAGATAACCAAAACTCTCGTTCTTCTATGCTGGATTTGGACCACAACAATTCCCATATCAACTCGACTCTTATTGTTATAAATGGAAAGATTGCTAATTTGATTGTTTATAGAGCTTCTTGGCTTATTCAGAGGGTGAAAGCTTATTGCATTAAGGAAGGAGAAGATAATCTTAATTTCTTCTACTCCAAGATTCGGATGAGGGAAAATATTAGTAAGCTCGGCTTTATATACGACTATGGGGGAGAATTTAGGCTCTATCTCTAACGCCAATGAGGCCATTACTCTACACTTTCAAATATTACAACCCTCCCACTCTCCCCATACCTAACGTGACCTTCTTTCCCAAAGAAAATATTATCCCTCAACACTTTCTCTTTATGTTTTCTGATCTAATATCTATAGATGAGATTAAAAATGATGTATTCTGAGGAGCCTCCTCTTTTTCTCTGAGCTCGGATGGCCTTAACTTTCATTTCTATAAATTGGGGTGGCATATTCTGGGGCCATCTCTATGCAAAGCTATTATGCCTTTTAAAAAAAAAGGTTATCTTTCTAAAAGTATAAAAACCACGACCATTGTGCTCATTCCAAAATCCTCTCATGTTTCCTCAATCTCTGATTTCAGGCCGATATCTTTATGCAACACTTTATACAAGATTATCTCCAAAATCCAGGCTTTCAGACTCAAGCTTATTATGCCTCTTGTTATTAATCCTACTCAAGCTGGCTTTATCAATAAACATAACAATACTAACAATGTCTTTCTAGCATTTGAAATATTGGGTTCCTTCAAAAAATGCTCTAATGAACACTACATGTGTGCAAAATTAAACATTAAAAAGGCTTTCGACTCCCTTTCTAGAGAATTTGTGCTATAAAGGATGGCTCAAAAAGGTATCCCGCTACATTCATCAATTTGGTTAAAGCTTGTATTAGTGTTCACTTCTTTGAGTGCTTAGACAGTGGTTTGGAGGGCTTCATCCCCTCCTCAACTAGTCTTCAACAGGGTTGTCCCTTAAGTCCTTATCTCTTTTACTTTGCTATGGATGCCTTATTCTCATGGATAATATGGAGGGTGAGAAAATTTTCCAGGATATTGATATTAATAATTTCAATCTTTTCACCTTCTCTATGCGAATGATTTTCTAATTTTTGGGAAAGCCTATCCTCTCACTGGCACTATTTTGAAAGATATTCATGATACTTTTGCTAGCTCCTCAAGTTTGAAGGTGAATCCAGATAAAAGTTCCATTATCTTAAGGCCTAACTCTTCTAATGTTGCTGAAATTTATGCTTCTCTTAATATTCCCACCTCCTACTCTAAACTTATCTACTTGGGCATTCACATCTCTATTAAGAGAATTCTCCTCTCTGACTTCTCTCACCTCATTGATGTTATTACTAACAAGGTATCCATATGGAAAGCAAAATCTCTATCTTTTGTAGGTAGGCTTCAATTTCTTCAATTCACAATATGGAATACTATAGCTTATTGGATTCGTGGTGCTATTATACCTAAATCTTGCTCCAAACAAATAGCAAAAATCTCTATAAAATCCCTTTTCTTTGGATATGTATTGGCAAAGAAGGTTCATTTAGTCTCTTGGACTAATACCTGCAAACCTAAAATAAAGGCGATTTGGGATTACCCGCTTTTTAGGCTCTTCGTTATGCTTTCAATTGCTCCTTCATTTTTAGGATTTACAATTTCTCATCTCCTTTATCCTCTTGGTTTTCACTAACTTCGGTTCCCCTTGAAAAAAAACACCTCAAGCATCTTCTTTAATGTGGAAAAGCATATGCAAAACTACAAAAATTGCCAAGGATAAGTTTGTTTTCAGAGTTTTGGTTAACAGTCCTATTAGCCTTAAATGGGATCATTGGTGTAATGGATATTGTCTCTATGAACTTGAGCACCATCAATCTCTACTGTAAGCTTTTCATGAAAATGCTCCACTATCCAAGCTTTTATGATTCTACTGGTCGGATTTTCCCTCCAGGCCGCCACTATGAGGTCCAAAATGCTATTTCTAAAATTCATATTGTTAGAGATGGCAATGCCTAGTGCTTAAGTTGGGCGGATGGTATTGTGAGAAAATTTAATATATTTATGCAAGATTTTTATAGAAATGAAAATGAGGTTTCTTGGCATAATGCGGTTTGACACAAACACTATGCAGTGAGGTGTTCCATCTTTGATTGGCTTTGCTTAGCTGGGAGACTTAAAACGGCAAATGCTTTGATCATGAGGAATATTAATGTTTATCCTTACTGCTGCTTTTGCAATATAAAATTAGAAAGTGTTTCCCATCTATTTTTTTGAGTGTGATTACACCTTTAATATTAGTTCTAACATTAATCCTAGTCTCAACAATTTTCTTGTGAGTCCCAACCTCATCCAAGTGGTGAATTTTCTTGTTGAAGGGAACTTCTTATCTAAGGAGGGGGTTAGTTTTAATCTGCTCTTGCTTTGGGCTGCTGTCTATTTCATTTGGAGGGAGAAGAATGAAAGAAAATTTGTGACTTTTCAAGAATCATATCACGGTTCGAGTTAATATTGTTAATGCTATTAGACTTAAACTATACAGATGAAGAAATGGGGATGAATTTAAGCGCATATTGTATTCTGCTATTCTCATACGCGGATAGGTTGTTCTTTTCTACGAGATTCCTAGTCTGTTCCGCATGTCATATGCTATTATGTTCTTTGGTTTTGCTTGCTATAAGCTATTTAGCTTAGATCTCCATAGCTTTGTCGGGGGTGGGGCAATGATGTTCGAATTGCATTCTCATCTCTCCTGGATGGCGGTTCTTTGCAACTTATTTTTTATGGCAAGTTTTGCAACCAGGGTACTTTTTTTGGGCTCCTCGAATGCGATTCTTTGCTTTATGAGCCTTTATCCTCTCCTGACAATTCTTATTTGTTTGCTACCTAGTTTATTTTTGTTCTCTTTTTACATGTGTAATATTTTTGCATCTTTTGGTGAGCTTTTTAGTCTTTTTGGTGGCTTAGCTCCTCTTTTGATTTTTTGTCCTTTTATTTTATACATGTAACTAGTCTTTTTCCATTCATGAAAATAAGGTTTTGCCCTTAATTTTCCAAAAAAAAAAAAAAACTATTTAAAGTATCAAAAGTCAAAACAACAAATTTAGAATGTCATTAATCAGGAACTTTTATTTGGTCCAGTGAAGGTACGTAGAGCTACGTTCGGCCGACACTAAGATCGCAGACACAAAACGAGAAATACCGAGTAAATACCGAGCAATACCAACAATAACAAGAAATACCATTATGTGAAGACAAAATACCGAGTAATACCGAGCAATACCGAGTAATCCCAAAAAATACCGAGTTTTTTCTAGAAAAACTCTGCATTTTTTGGGATTACTCGGTATTGCTCGGTATTACTCTGTATTAATATTCCTAGAGCGGTATTCCTCGTTATTACCAAACAATACCTAGCAGTACCGATCAAATACCGAGCAAAAACCGAGTAACAATTCTCTGACCGAACGTAGAGCTACGTCCGGTCAGAGGACGTAATAAAAGGTAATAAGTAACTAATAACGAATGAGTTACAGGAATTCGTAGTTGTATGCTTACTTAATGCATGCCAAATAGATAAGAAACACGTCATTGTGTCCATGAAATAGTGACACCTTACCTAAGTGGGACCACAAACATACTGAAGTGGCACTAATAGCCGAAAACTCTTCTCGTCAGCAGTTTCGTTGAAGAGGACTTATACGTACAATTTAATAAATAGTTTTTTTAATAAAAAGCATTAAATGATTATTAAATATTTTTATTTGTTGAATATTTCCGTTATATCTATAAATAAGTATTGAAGTACATAGCATACAAAATAATTAATGTGGAAAAGCATATGCGACACTGCAAAAATTGCCAATGATAAGTTTGTTTTCGAAGTTTTTGTTAATAGTCCTATTAGCCTTAAATGGGATCATTGGTGTAATGGCTATTGTCTCTATGAACTTCAACACCATCAATCCCTACTGTACGCTTTTTATGAAAATCCCTCCACTATCCAAGCTTTATGATTCTACTGGTTGGATTTTCCCTCCAGGCTGCCACTATGAGGTCCAAAATGTTATTTCTAAAATTCCTATTGTTAGAGATGGCAGTGCTTATTACTTAAGTTGGGCGGATGGTATCGTGGGAAAGTTTAATATATTTATGCAAGATTTTTATATAAATGAAAATGAGGTATCTTGACATAATTCAGTTTGGCACAAACACTATGCAGTGAGGTATTCCATCTTTGGTTGGCTTTGCTTAGATCGGAGACTTATGAAAATGAGGTTTCTTGGCGGGCAATGATGTTCGAATTGCATTCTCATTTCCCCTGGATGGCGGTTCTTTGCAACTTAATTTTTACGGCAATTTATTCAATCTGGGGACTTTTTTTGGGCTCATTGAATGCAATTCTTTACTTCCTAAGCCTTAATCCTCTCTTGACAAGTCTTATTTGTTTGATGCCTAATTTATTTTTGTTACCTTTTTACATGTGTAATATTTTTTGCATCTTTTGGTAAGCTTTTTTGTCTTTTTTGTGGCTTAACTTCTCTTTTGATTTTTTTTTGTCCTTTTATTTTATACATGTAACTAGTCTTTTCCATTTATGAAAATTAGGCTTTGCCCTTAATTAAAAAAAAATAAAAAAATAAAACTATTTAAAGTATCAAAAGTCAAAACAACAAATATAGAATGTCAATCAGTCACTAATAACGAACAGGTTACAAGAATTCGTAGTTGGATGCTTACTTAATGCATGCCGAATAGATAAGAAAAACTTCATTTGTGTCCATGAAATAGTGACCCCTTACCTAAGTGGGACCATGAACATACTAGTGGCACAAACAGCCGAAACTCTTCTCGCCATCCGTTTCGTTGAAGAGGACATATACGTATAATTCAATAAATAGTTTTTTTTAATAAAAAACTTTAAGTGATTATTTAATATTTTTATTTGCTCAACATTTCCGTTATATTTATAAACAAGTATTGAAGTACATATCATACAAAATAATTGATTTATTAAACATTCATATCATCATTAAAATTATTTGGTTAAAATCTTAATATTTTATTTTAAAAAAGAAATGTTCATATTCATAAATGTTAATAAACGTTTGGATTAATTTCCAAATTTTCATTTATATATCAATCTTTAAAAATTTAATTTAAACTTGCTCAATTATCTAAGGACCTGTTTTGCATCTTTAAGAAAAAAAGATGCTTTAAAATTTCTTTTTTAATAAAATTAAGGTGATTTACATACATATCACTTTATTTCATGTTATTTATATATCTAACACCTAAAACTTTGATATTACACGTTTAACAACCATAGAACAAATATAAGTGCATAAAATGAAATATTAAAACTTATAGAATAATATGAGTGGCAAGAATAAAACATAAGAGATATATTTGTTATTAAAATTATATGAGTGGCATGAATGTAATATTAAAACTTTGAATATTAAATATACAAATAGCATGAAATAAAATGGTATGCATGTAAATCCCATAAATTAATTTATTTTTAAAAATACACAAAACAATTTTAGGATTTTACATTTCTTTTATATAAAAATTACCTCAACAACCGCATGCCAAATTTAATACCAACATAGACTTGAAAAAAGAAGCAAGAGCTCAACACGGCTCACCTTGGCCTGTTGGTTGAGAGCTTATGCTTCCAACTAAGAGGTCTTGGGTTCGAGTCTTTGTGTATGTGTTGTGTGTGTGAGTTTGACTTAAATGGCCAAAATGTCACAAAAAAAAAAAGCAAGAGCTCAGAATTGATGATATTGCCTAAAGCTTTACTCGCTAATACAAATGCACACTGAAACAGATGGTGTAATCTCAACAAGCTAATACAAATCAAAATACCCGAAACCTTAACTGCCAAATTAGCTAAGCAATATTCTCTTCAGTTTCTCTCAAAGTTCTCTGCTTCAAAATGTACAAAAGGTGTAGGTAGATAAGGTACCGAGATTCTTTGCGTTAGCAACCCGCCACTGATCCCTCCTTTGCGATAGAGGTCACTCGAAGAATGGCCTGAGCGCTTAAAGCAGAAAGCTCAGCCTGGCAGAAGGCTTCCCAGGAAAGACAGTCCAGCTCCTGTGAGGAGTCTTCACTCGACGAAAGTTTAGATGTCTCGTAAAAAGCTTGCAGTTCCACAGCAAGGGCTCGAGCAGCTTCTCGAGACTCCGGAAGCTTATCGATGAGCTGAGATGCTGCAATCTCGATAAGCTTGTTAATGCCATACGCTTTGATCCCTTCAACACCCTGAAGCAACATCAATGTAATTTCAGAAGAATTTTAACAAGGAGCACGTCAGAGCTACTGATACCGTTTAAACAAAGAAATATAGTTAGGTATGTGTTAGACCAGTCCCTAGTGGAACCGGCCTCATTGGTCCTTTGCTACAAGAGAAGGGGCGGCGGCATAGAGAGAGAGAGAGGAGTGGGATCCACTAGGGATTCAAATTCAAACTAATTGGAGGCAGAGGAGGGGGCGGCAAGGGCAAGGGAGTAATTTGGTTTTAAATAATTAATTATATGCCTTAAGTATGAGAATGGGGATTAGGGTTGAGGTTATGCTTTGATTTATTTCTTTTGAAGTTTCTTTGGTGTCTTGGGCTCTACTCATCGCCTACAGATTGGGAGAGAATGATCCTCCTCTCGAATTGAGGATCAATTGTATCTTGCTTTGTGTTTGCTTTTGCTTTGAATCCACTACTACAATCTTTCGTTTTCAATTGATTCCATTGCGAATATCGCATTATTTCCGTTGCTTTTATCAATTATTGCTAGGGTTGCTTGCAAACTCAAGTATTTCCTCTTGGATTACTATTGATCACGAGGATTAAAGGAAAAGGAGGCTACCCATAAAAATCAACAAAATTAAAGTGGTTCTTAGAATGAAATAGACAGCAGACTAGAATGTTAGGAAAAAAAGAAAGAACAAATAAAATTTGTACAAAGCACAATAATAGCTATTTCACAGTCAAGTCACTGTTAGATCTAACAGATAACTAACAATCCAAACATGCAAGAAGGTGAATGAAATGACCAGTTTAATCAGATATGAGAAGTAATGGCCAACCATGAAGAAATCTAAAACAAGCATGGGACAAACTTACTAGTCTTGGAACACTGCGGCTAAAACACATAGATGCTTTTGCACGTATACGTGGATTCTTGTTTTTAAGATAAGGTTGCAACCTAGGTAACAACAAAGAAGGAGAGATCCAAGTGGTCATAGCAATTAAAGCTGTTTCTGAAGCTTCACAAACAAATCGCTTGTCTTGTGAAGATTTGAGGAGCAACTGTACAAGCTGAGTAAATAACAAATATACACAAAGTTTGGTTAAATGGCATAGAAAGCTGTGAAGCATGTCTTGAAAAGTGCTTAGTAGCTCAAATGATATTTTCAAGTAAAACGTTAGAAAGTTTAGTAAGCTATACTTACCAAAGGATCAAGAAAATCAATTATCAAATCATTATAAACCTTGAAGATATCGCCACAAGTCATGATTGCAGTCTTACAAACAGCACTTCTTGGATTTTTCAAGGATTTCACAATCTTTGGAATCAAATCTCCTCTGAATAGAAAACATTGCAAGGTCAATCAAAATAAAACATGCCAACCTATGAAAACAGGTCAATTCCAGAATTTAAACAAATGAATGGATGACTCACAAAAAATCAATCAGCTTCTCTTTGTGATATACTGAAAGCTGGCGCACATTATTGAGTGCTTCACATACTGAAACCCAATCCTTTGAGTCCAACCTTGCCAACAGAGTCTTCATGAAAGAGATTACAACATAAGCAGCTGTTATACCCAGTTGTGGGATAAACTAGACACTTCTTTTGTAGAATAATTTTAGATAAGCATTTTAAAGACATAAGAAATAGAATACATTAAGAGTTGCATCCACCGATAGAAGATCCGTAAGTTTCTCAGTTTCTATGTACTCAACTTCTGCATTTCCGACCACATCTCCATTAATCTCAGCTCCAGATCCATTTTGTGCAGCTGAGAGCATGGAAGCAGAATTCACATTCTGATAATTGTCAGGGTTCACAATAGAATTCTCAAGAAAAGACTTGGGAAAATTTCCCTTGCTAGAATTTTCATTCTTCTCCAACTCTGAAATTGGAAGAACATTGAGACCTCTCACAGCATTTGTCGACATCTTAGCTCTAGAAATCTGCAAAGCACAAAATGTTGGTAAAACAATCAAAGAACAAAGAGAATACTAAAACAAAATGGAAAGAAACACTCTAGAAAATAAAGGCTAAAAGAGCAAGAAAATCGTAGAAAGTTACCACAAGGAATTAGTTCAGCAAACAGTTGTACGTTTTACAACATAAAGAGAATATAGTTAAAATTTCAGTTCATTCAATGACTTGAATGTTAAATCATACCACAATAATAATAACAACAACAAACCTTTATCCCACTATGTGGTGTGGGCTACATGAATCTTTTTTCTCTATCGTGTCATTTTAAGAGTCAAAATCTCATTTAAATCTAATAAAAAAAAGACATTTTAAAATGTTCTAACTAAGTATTTTTAGGTCTACCTCTACCTCTCTTAACATAGGCCAAATCTAATATATCTACTCTTCTAATCGGGTCATCAGAAGGCCGACACTTTATGTGACCAAACCAACTAAGGCGACTCTCTATGTCTCAAATCTTATCTTCCACCGAAGCTACTCCAACTTTTTCATGTATATGCTTGTTTCACATTCTATCTCTAAGAGTAAAACTACTCATCCACCTGAGCATCCTTATCTCAGCAACACTTAACTTAATTATATGATTCTCTTTTAATGGCCAACATTTTGTTCCATAAAGCATTGCAGGTCCCACCATCATCTTATAAAATTTTCCCTCAAGTTTGAGGGGTACTTTTCTATCATATAACAAGCCCGATACATTCCTCTACTGCAACCATCAAACTTGAATTCTACTAATAATATCCCTATCTATTTCACCATCACTCTGGACAATAGACCCAAGATATCTCAAACGTGCACTCTTATTAATGAATTGAACACCCAAAGTCACAATCCCTCCATTAGATATACTATTACTAAAATTACACTTCATGTATTCGATTTTCGATCTACTCAAACGAAACCTTTAGACTCTAAAGTTGATCTTCATAATTCCAGTATACCTTGAATTCCCTCTCTAATCTTATCAACAAGAAGAATATCATCAGCGAAAAACATACACCAGGGTACATCCTCATGTAAATGTCTAGTAACAACATCCATGACTAAAGAAAAAAGATACGGGCTTAAAGATGCTCCTTTATGTAATCAAACTAAAATAAGAAAATACTTGATCCAACCTCCTTGTGTTTAAACATAAGAAACAACCTATGATGCACTGACACTTATCTTCAAAGAGGCATGCAGTGTCCAGCATGTATCTGACATGACACAAGTCCTACATAACTCTGACACGTGTCGGACACGCCGAAAATGTGTACGATTAAAAAAATTATATACAAATCGAACACACGTAATAATTTCTTGTATTATCCTCATGCAAATGTCTTAAATATTTTATAAATTTTTTAAAATATAATTTCTCATATTTAAAATTCTTATTTATTTAAATATAAAAATTAAATTTCTTCTTTCTTATCCACAACACGAAATCAATCGCCCGCACTCAATGTCCCATTCATTGAATATTCTCATTTTCATTTCACTTTAATGAGTCATGACTTTGGTTTCACATCACTAAAGTCAATCATATTCTCATAATCTTTATTGAAAAGCTTATCAAAACATCTCATCCACCTTTATTAAATATCTTCTTTTACTAAAAGCACTTTTTGATCTTCATCCTTAATGCACTTCACTCGAGCTAAATCCTTACTTCTCGTATCTCTTTGTTTGGTCAACTTATATATATCGCCCTCCTTAGTATCTAATATATTGTAAAAATCATTAAAAGCAAAATTCTTTGCATTACATAATACTTTTTTTGCCTCTTTATAAATTTCCTAAAATTTTCAGTTTTTTTATATCTAAATCACATTTTTATAACAAATCTTCTTATTTATGATTTTTCTTGCATATTTTGATTCTACCATCAACTATTTTTACTATTAAGAGTTTTTTCTTTTGATACTACAAACAAATCATTTGCAACCTTCTTAATATCATTAGCTTTTTTTCCCACAACAATAGCTTTCTCATGTATAGCCAAAATCTTAAGATCTTGAATCTTAATTTAAAAAATATTTTTATTAGTGTTATTTAAATGCTCTCATCTAACACTAAAACAATATTACTTTATTTTTCACATTCCACCCTTCATCATAAAGTCTATAATTAATAAGAGAAGTTGATACATAAACTTTCACTCGGAATAACTATACAATCATTGCAATATAAAAAAACCTAATTTTCTTTTAAGAAAATAATTAATCTGAATTTTATTATATCATTTCTTATAAGTGATGAGATACTCCTCACTTTTCTTAAATAATATATTAGTAATTATTAAATCATAAGATGGAGAAAAATCTAACATAGTCCTACCACCTTCATCAATCGCTCCAAACACATAACTATCATGCATGATTTTAAAATCTTCTATCTCCCTATTAATACGTCCATTTAAATCTCCTCCAACAAAAACACTTCAAGAAGTGTTTTCTATATTAGTTCTTCTAAGTTATTCCAAAATTTTAATTTTGCATGGATATCCAAACCTACTTAAAAAATATAAGCATTTATGATATTAATAATCTTAGTATCAACAACAATATTTAAATCTATAATTTTATCTCCAATCCTATTAATTTCTACCAAATTATCCGTCAATCTATTATCTATAATCACAGCTGCCCCATTTCTAATACGAATCCTACCCGAATACCATAATTTAAACCCTAAACTATCAATCTCCTTAGCCTTCTCTCTAACCCATTTAATTTCCCGAATGCATAGAATATTTATCTTCCTATGGATCATAACAATGAACTCCATTAATTTGCCTAAAAGAAAACAAATATTCCAAATTTTGATCTTAATTCTAATTTCATGGACTAGCTTGTTTGCATACATTCGCCTGTGATGTGAGAATTCTTGCCTATTTCATACTATACTCGGGCGCTAGTGCAACGACCTTTGTACACTTCTCACTATATTTAAGTAAAAAATGCATTGCTTATTGGGAACACCTATAATTAACACTACATTGAACGATTCATGTTATGATTATTCGACAAGTTTTATGCTGCCTGTCAATTACCTAATGCAACTCTCCATTTTTCTTATCCAGGATTTGGAAGCTATCAATGACAATGTTAAATGTCAAATCATACCAAAGAGAAAAGATAGATGGTTAAGAAGCTGCATCCTATAAAATGAATTGATGGGCTAATGCCTAAGGTAAGAAATCAAGATTTAAATGCTACAAATTGCATTTCCTGCTTTGTGGTTTTCCAATCATTTGTCACATGTTTCATATATTTTTAGTCATTACAATTCATTGCATCACAATTGCAAAAACCATAGGGTTGCTAAATGGGCTTACCCGAATCTGCTAAAAACTCACCATGGACCTACGCAAGTCTCGATTTTTTAAGGGCTTTGTAAGGTTGTTCATTAAAGCACTTAAAACCCCAATTGTCCATGTATATCCAAATAGATAATGGGGCCAGACCCAGTTTGGCAGTGGGGGGCAAGCCAACAAGCACAGTTGGTTCCCATCGGCAACAATGGAGGTGGAAGCCAGCATTTTCTGTGTTTTTTTGCGTGTCCATTTAGTTGGGCCCATTAGAGCTTGCCTTAAGGCTAAATGGGTAGCACGGAACATGTGATACCCTATATAGATCAAATCAGCTTGTTATTTAAATTATTCCTGGATATCCCTTGAATGATAAATACAACTTATTGTAGTATAGATCATTCTTCAAAAGTCATTACTAATAAAAATAAAATTTGTTGTCTCATTTATGTCATAAACTTTCTTTCAGGAATTTTGTATATTTAGCAAAAGTAGTATATTGGTAAGAAAGAATAAAATGCAACTAATTGCAAAGTTTTAGAGAGATCGTTAGCGATGGGATTGGAGAGATTAATATGATGTTTGGAATATTAATAGAGTGTCAAGAGAGAAAAGAAAGAATGTTTAGGTTGAATGCCAAGTTGCCAGAGACACTCTACTTAACACAATGAGATCTATGTTTCACAAATGGAACCTGTGTTTTGAAAGGCATTCTTGGGGCTTGATTGGAGTTTAGCGTGAACCGAAGTGAAGTAAATTTGCATCGTGATATACAGGAAAGACATTTCACCTACGAGGCATATGCCCAACAGGCTAAAAGTGTCACCCAGTATAATTCATGGCACTTATGCTCCATGCCTCAAGGGTTACACCTCATCTCATGACAAGTAAAACATCTCGCCATATGCCTCTAATTAAAACATTGCATGGGAGAACATTGCTTCCACTAAATTTTGAAGCAGAAAACTCAATATTTATGATAAAAATTTAGTTAAAAATGAAATGGTTTCTTATAATATACTGAAAAAACCAAAATGAATGAAGTAAATTTCAAGCACTTTTACATAAAGGTAACAAATTGAATATGCAGAACAAACAACGTAATAATAAGCGTTGCTTAAAATGTCTTAAAATCAAATGGAAAGTATATAATATCACAAGCATGATCATCATGTAGTTGGATCTAATAGTGGAAACCAAACAATAGCAAGCAAAAGCAACTCCATGATGCTCTTGATGGCACTCGTCTCTCCACCGACAGAAAATAAGTCTCCTCTGAAGTATAATGACGTAGATACCTCTAGTGCAAATGTTCAGAGAATAATAACGATGCAATAAATCATAGAAGGTCTTGGAATTACTAAGTCGCTAATATTTCCATCTGAGCGAGACATAGTCAATAACTCATGATACATGACATGCAAAAGTGCTAACAATAAAAATATGGATACTCCATGATCTGCATAACATCCACTAGTAGGACTGTAGGAGCAACCAAAAAACTTTGTTTAACCGATGTTAAGGTGATCTTCATATCCACGACATAGTCATCAAGCAAATGATCTTCTTGATCAATGCTAAGATCTTGCATGATAGAAACCACCCTCCTAACTCGCTCATTGTTTAAAAATGAAAGTTTAAATAACTATAATTTTCTGAATTCATAACGAAAATTGTTTTGTAGGAAGCTAGGTCAAACTGAATTGCATCTCGTCAAGTTTTTGAACTATATGGAACATCCCATAATGGACTAGCACAATTTTTTTGACCCTTGTCTATCAGCCTATCCTTCTCCAAGTACAACCAAATGATGTGAAAAATATATGAAAACAGGAATTGCTTAGGAATTAATAACAAATTGTAAAGCTTTGGTAATTGTAAACTCAACATTTCACCAAGATAAGGATCCAGTTACTACAATTATGCTTTGGTATTTGATTACATGAAAGATTAACATAACAATTTAAAATAATAATAAATTCGTAATAACACTAGAAGCAGGATAACAAGGAATCAATCATCTAACAAATAAAAATTTCACCTCGAGTTTCCCTCACTTTCACTCTTGAGGGTCGGGTCAGCGGGGGAATAATATCAGCAAACCTAGTGATGCCACCAAAAGGATGAGAATGCCTACGGTCTTGATCCACGAAGAGTTAGTCGGAGGAGGAGTGGGTGGATGTCCGATGATTCGCCAAAGTCCGGAGCGTTAGTGTTCTTCAATAGCAAACGTCAAGGTGAAGAGGATTCGGTCGACTTAATCGTCAATGGTGTCGTCGATTTCTAAGTTGAGGTTGAAGAAGGAAGTCTGGAGAATATCCACTCATCCTTGGGGATCATACGCGAAGCAGTGATCTCTTTCAGGATCGATCATTCATGGAGAATAGGCCGGTTTGTAAAGCTTAGCCCTTGGTTGTGTATTGGGTAGTGGGGAAGAGGAGAGGAGGGAGGTTGAATAGTTTTGGCTAGGGCTAGTAGTGAAGCCTCTTTGATTTGGCCTTTAGTTTAGATGGAGGGAAAATAAAGTCTGAATTTAATTTCAGATTTTTTGTAAGTGGGGAAAGAGGGAATATCTGAAATTCAAATCTCCCTAATGGGGGGAAAATTAATAGGTTGGGAATGGAGAGAGGGGGCCAGCAGTTTAGGAGGTTTAATGGGTGAATTTATGGAGTGGGAGGGGAGGAGGGGTGTTACAAATCTACTTTTTCATGTCTTATGTTTTGATGATTGACAAACACTGTTTCTCTTGGACTACTTGTTGCTTCTAACTTTTCAGGAATCGAAGATCGGACGATCAAGAGGAAGCCAAGTCCAGGATCGCATAGGTTTAGGGTTGAGTCAGTCTGTAATTTTATTTTTTACCTTTTGAGTCTACTTGTTGTAATCAAAAAAACTGATGCTAAGTAACCCTTCACACACACACTTGAGAGGCTTAGAAATTCTGTTTTTGTCCACATCGGCCCGGCCTATATTTATATCGTCCGGGACGATCAGCTTAAAACAGAAAGTCTAAATTAAGGATTCTTAATTAAGGCAGCCGACATTAACTATCGGCCTGGACGATACGTGTATCGGCCAGGACGATAAGCTCAAAATAGAAAGATATAGCCGCCTTAGACAGTTTAGGCATACTGAATTTTAAATTATCGGCCAGGACGATTCCAGGATCGGCCTGGACGAAATTACCAAATTATGCCTTAATTGATCAGGAAATCAAGGGAGTAATTAAGGATGATTGATACGATCATATCGGCCAGGACGATCGTGAGATCGGCCTGGACGATCTAGCCAAATTTCAATCGGCCAGGACTGTTCCCAGGGCTGTGCTCAGGACGATTTACCTCTGATTTGAACTAATCGGCCAGGACGATCGTGAGATCGGCCTGGACGATCAGGCCAAATTTCAATCGTCCAGGACTGTTCCCAGGGCTGTGCTCTGGCCGATCTTCCTTGATTTGTACTAATCGGCCAGGCCGATGTCCTTATCGGCCTGGACGATAAAGTCGGCTACTTGCAATTAATGAGCTCCTCTTGAGCTCTTCTATTTAAAGAGCTCTTCTTCAACGTTTTTGAAGACCTTTGGCTGCTGCCTTGACCTGAGAAGACCTTGAGGAGAGAAAGAGAGAGAGGGAGAGAGAGAGGATCTTGTGAGGGGGAGCTTGTGAGGGGATTCACAAGGGTTGCTCAAGGATCGCTCTGCTTGTCTTTCGTCTGGAGTTTCTCGTCCGTGGAAGGGTCGGTAGAGGTAAGGAGTTTTGCCTTTGGTTGTGGTTCTCTGCCAGCTTCAGGAGGAAGCAAAAAGAGGTAGGTTCTCTGCCTTGCCGGGGTGGCAAAAAGGAGTTTCTTGTGAGGGCTTCTCCGCCTAGCTGTGCGGGCTAAAGGAGAGTCACGTTTTGTAGTGCAATACTTGGAGGGTGCCTCCAAGGAGTGGACGTAGGTCGAGTCGACCGAACCACTATAAATCTTGTGTTCTCATTTTTGCTTCCGCACTTTTAAATTCCGCATTTTGGTTTTGTGGTGTGATTTGGTTTGTGAATTTATTTCTTTGTCTTAAGAATTTTTTAAAATACCAATTCACCCCCCCTCTTGGTTAGCTTGGGACTAAGTTCATAGGGCTTAACATCCCGAACGAACTTTCAGGGGGGTGTGGAATTAATTGGAGAGAGGAAAAGGCAAGGGAGGGGGCCGGCCAAGAGAGGGAGAAAGGGGGATTCTCCACATTTATTGAATGTGTTTAAGTTCAATGAATATTGGAGCCGGAATACATACCTTGTCTTGCTATGAAGGATGTCTTTCAAATATTCTCTTCCAGAACTTGGATTCATTTGTTGAGAACTATATCTTCAGTTACAACTAATATCAACTCCTCAATCCACATAGGTGAATAATAGTTTTTATGATTTTAATTACCATGTAGTCGATGAGCATCCACCTCTTGTCGCCTTTCTTTATGAATAGCATGCTACTAGTGATTAGCATAGAAACCACTCATCTTTATGCATCCTACTCCACCACTTTGATTAATTGATGTTGAATTTGTTACGATTCAAATAGAGAGGGAAATACATAATCTAATTTGGAAGCAACACCTCTCACCAAAGAAAATTCATGTTACGCTGCTCTTTCAATGACAAGCCCTTCACCACTTGGAAAAAGGTATGAATTATCTGCAATGGTTGATTAATTTGTCTGCTCTCAGTACAATCAAGCGCAGAAGAAATAAAAAATAATATTTTCTGATCCTGTTGTCATGCCACAACAGGAGAAATAGTACAAATCCTGAAATGGCACGAATGATCTTCTTTACTTGTCCATAGGAGTGGGAGGTACTCTCAAATTGAGACGGAAAAGTTCCTCCTCGGTTTGTTACCATTGTTTATGTTGTTATTGGCGTTTAGGCTGCAATTGTGACTGTTATTCAGGCTACAATTGCAACTATTTTTGTTGTCCAAATCGTTGTTGTGGTTGTTGCTACTAGAACAGTAGTTTCCCTGACTAACAATGCAACTGTTCTTACTGCCTAAATCATTGTAATTATTATTTTTGTTGACTAGTTGACTGGACTGCCATTGTGATTCTTCTTGCCTAAATTGTTGTTGATACAATTAGAACTGTGGCTAGGTTGATAGTATTGTTAGCTGTGGTTATAATTAGGGCTTTTGTTCTTACTATTGTTAGAAATAATTTTATTTCCTACAAGTCTCCAATGACTTATCGTTAGCTATCACAATGATTCTTGTACTTGGATGATAAACTCCGCCTATTTCCTACACCTCTGCAATAACCATAATCGTCCACTTCACGTTTCTCAATTGTTGAATCTTAACTTCAGATGAAGTTTCTAGTAATTGTTGATATGGCCTCGAAGTCAGCAATGTAAGTAGACAAGCCTCATCATCTTTTTTCTTAGCCATTTCCCTTTTCATCATATTTTTCTTGTCCACCTAATTATTATTATTATTCTTTTTTCTCCAAACTTGAGATTATGTATTTCTTCAATCACAATCATCTTATTTTTTAATCTAAATGAAAAAAAAAAAATCACGTGTTTTAAAAAATGCTTAAGGTGTACATCTCGAGGGGCATCTCAATCAGCGGCTCACAAAAAATGTCTAGAGACTCACACCTCATCGTCGCTAGGCAGGCTAATGCCTTTTTTAGATGTGCCGTTTAAGGTGGAACCTTTACGATTTATATAATTATGTTACATTAATATCATTAATATATTTTATTTTATATTATACTTATATATCTTATATACCTAATGCAATTGCTCAATCTAATATATCTGCTCATTTGACTCTTAAACTTTTGGGTAGCAAAGTCGGCTGCTAGAGGACAAGAATCATCTTAGTGCGTGTTCGAGAGAACATAGGTAGGAGTATCATGTCGATGGAGTCTCCTATGCGAGAACAAGAGATCATCATTGAGTTGAGTGCGACAACATTAACTGAGATCGAGAGTAGGAGAAAGTGCATTCCGGAGTCTCTATGTTTTGATTTTTTAAATTTCTTTTATGAAAATAAAAAAATTATAATAATTGCTGAGATTGTATTTTTATGCTGTTTTAATTATTTTAAATTTATTTATTTTTAATTTATTTTTTGTATTTTTCATATATTTCTCAGGAAAATTGAATCATTTAAATCTTTGTTTGATATTGGAATTAAATCAAGTTAGTGTATTTTCATTGATTTCAAATTAAAAGGTTAGAGTAATTGAGTAAGAAGTACAAAGTGCACATGTTCGAATAATAGCAAACATTGATAAGGTTGTTAAAATCAAGTGTGGTTTTTTCTTGTAAAATGGAAGAAGTAGCACCGAAAACTAGGTAAGTTTGAAGAGATGTGAATGAATAGGAACAACAAGGGTTAGGCTAACAAGAGCATGGTTAAATTGTGACTCTAAAAATTTAATGGAGAAAAAGGATTCATGTAGCCGACCCCACGTAGTGGGATAAAGGCTTGATGTTGTTGTTGTTGTTGTTGTTGTTGTAGAATTTTCATTGTAGTTTTGTTAAGGTTTACAATGACCACTACTAAAAGCTAGTTGCAAAATAGTTGAGATAAGATTGATGAAGTTTATAAATGATTTTATTTGATATTCTCAATTATGTTGATTTATCCTTCATACTTTGGGGTGCATACGTATCGATCTAATCATGGGACTTTAAAAACCTAATAAACACTATTAGGTTGGGTTTCGAAATTCTATAAACCATAAAGATGCAACTATATGGAATATTGCAAATGATTAGACGAGTTCATATCCACTAGACCTTAAGTAATGTGATAAATTTTTTAATAATCCTTCTCCCTTTTTTGTGTTGTCTTATGTATTTCAATGTTCCTTACCAATGACTTAAAATGAATTATTCATGATAAATCTTCTTTTGGTCACATATCTTTGAGTTCATTTAAATGAACAAAGGGTTATTGCACAACATCCAGTACATAAATAACAATTCTTATTAGTTCAGCAATTTTAAAAACCATAGTGATAATAAGGTTCATCAACTAGTGAAATGTTTTTTAGAAAAACCAAAATTATTTATTATTAAAGTTTGTTGAATTTCTCTTTCAAGTATTTCTTCTCTTAATTATCTTATTATTATTTTTTTATTAGAATGGGTGGTGGCACTAGAAGACAACATCTAGCTTAGAAATATAGCATTGAAGTTAAAATAACAGGAGAAAGTGCAATGAAAAGTTAAGCCAACTTGATGTGTAAATTGCGTCCCGCAAATTATTGATCGTGTTAAGAGACTAAAAGATCATTTGCACACATTTAAATGTTGGAGAATGTAGAAAGTGCTAGATAACCTCAAAAAAATGTGTAGAATATTTAAGAAAGTATAGCAGCTCGGAAGAAGTAACTCAAATAAATACAAAGAAAATGATTAGAAGTAGCTTGTGCTGTGATTAATAAGATGGTTCCAATGATGAAAGTTACTTTCTTTCTTTTGATAAAGAAACTCATGAACCATTGGATAAATTTGTTATTAATTTAGATGAAAACGAGAATACTAACTCTTAAGTAATTCCTCCTCCAGCTTCAACAGAAGAACACAAGAACGGAATATGTTGAGATATTGCAAAATGCTTTTACAAGAATGATAAGCATGCAAGTTTTAGTGGTTAATATTGTAAAATTTGATAAAGAATGGATATTACAAAAAATAGATAAAAAAAGTTGATGTTAAAGATGCAGGAATGACCTTTAATAATGATAAGAATGAAGATATCACTGTTAATATTAAAAGGGCAACTGAAATGGGAGTAATTTCCACTTTGCAATCAATTAAAGTAAAGAAGAAAAAAGTGGACGGAGCTTCAAACAAGTTTGAAGGCAATTTAAGTATAATAAATTACTTAGTTTTGTTTTTAATTTGACATTTTGATTTAAATCATATTAAAGCCAAAGTTAACTGATGTCAAGAGTAAGAAGAAAATATAGTAATTGGATAAGAATTTGATAAGCTGATTAGACTCAATCAAATGATGATAGCATTTTACATATGATGACTCTCTTAAAGATGTTGGAAGTGAGAAAGAGGCCACTATGGATCCAAATTCTCTTGGTGTATTTAAATTTAAAGTGAGTGTTTATCTTGAATTTTGTGTCAAACTTTTACTTTTGATTAACATTTAAGATTGATATTTATTTCCTCTTCTTGATATGTGATTTATGATTAAGTACTAATAAAATATGTCGATGGTTTCAGTCATATTCATGATTTTTGTTTTCATTTCAAAACTTATATCTCACCTTGATGAGGCGATACCACTCAGTTCTGACATTCGCCTTGTTAAACCATGGGAATAATGTAAATTCCTTCTAGAGTCTATTAAGACACCTTATTGCGTAGTATGTATAGCATGAATGTCGATAAGCTTGTATATTTTATGAACTATAATTCTTCTAAGGGAAGATAAAAGGAAAAGGAAAGCAAATGTGTACCTACTTTGCACCTAGGATATTATTTGATGAAGAAGATGAAGTTAACAAAGAAGATAATCTAGTGGGGGAAGAAGATGGTGGTGAAGTTCATTTTGCTTATGATGGTGATGCTGATGAAGATGAGGATGGAGATTGAGAACCAGATCTCTAGTCAGCCTGTATCTTTGTAAATTTGCAACTTGATATTTCTCTATTTTGGATGAATTGCATCCCATTTGATATTTTCAAAACTTGCTAGGTGATTATGAGGGTCATTTAATCTAATGTGATGAATGATGTGCATTTTATGTTATATGCTTTCTTAACTCTTAAATTTTTGTACACTCTTCATTTTTATGTGATTATTACACCAACTTTAAAATAGTGTGCACCACATCGTGGGTCATGCACTATGGCTCTAAGGAGCAAATGCCATGATACACCACTCATTATTGACAACTAAGAGCATGAGCTCTACTAAGTTATTACTAGCCAAAATAAGCCACTTCTTCATCCTCGTACTTGTTCATTTCATCAAGTCAAATCTGGTTGAAATACCTTACCTCCACCTCCTGGAAACAATTTCTACACAAACACGCGAATTATATATATAATGTATTTTATAGAAGTAATAAGTATATTTTGTTAATCATATCAATTTGGATCGCATAATCATCATCATCATTAACATTATCCCAACTAATTGGCATCGGTTTTATGAATTATCATTTTCCATTAATTCAACTTTTAACAGGGCACAATGAAGAAAATTGATTCATGTAGCCAACCTCATATAGTGGGATAAAAGATTGATGCTACTGTTGTTGTATTGTTTGATATGTTAAATCTATTCTTCACAAACTATGATGAATAACTTCTATCTATGCTACATTATGTCTACCCTCTTGCCTTGCTTATCCTCCAACACCAATTTTATCTAAACTTCTATAAGCGCATTCTCTAGCCTTCATAAAAAATGTTCAATCCACTAAAGTCTATTTTCAACCATCAAATCTTAATACATGAAATAATTTTAGGCTCATCCAATAGCCAGTTTCAAATAGTTCAAATTGAGCCATAATTATGTGAACTGCCATCCAAAGTCAAATCTATCATAGCTTGACTAAAAAAATTCAATTCTATGTGGAAGGTGAAAAAAATAAAAAGAACATGGTCATAAAAACTTATTATGAACAAGAAATGAAAATAGACATAATAGTTGGAAGAACTTGTAGATTAAGACATCTTAAGTTTCCATCAAAGAAAGTTAGCAGTATATAAGCCATAAACCCTAAATCAATATTTATAAAAGGTCAAATGTAGTACTAGAATAATTGGGCATCAAACAAAATCTAAAATGGACTGGAAATAATTAATTTAATCACAAGTTCTGAGAGGTAGATAACTAACACATGAAAATTAGAATTAACACCAAAGTAGTTGGCGGGGACATCAGATCAGCGTGGAAGGTTTATCAGAGACGTGGCCGCCGATCTACGGCCACGATCGAGTCCTTGTATTTCTGAGTCATGATTGTATTTTATTTTTATTCATGCAATTTCTTATTTGCTTAGGTGTCATTATTATTTCCCTTTGTACCCCTCTCATGGGAGTTGTCGCATGTAAGCCCAAAGGGTATTTGAGTGTTTATTTCTTTGAGTCCATTGTACGTGGCTATATATAGCCCTTTGATTATTATTTCATGATTAATGAATGATTAACAAAATTATCCGCCAATTGTCTTCTTGCATAAGCTCTTGTGAGAGTTTGAGTATTTGATGGAGAGAGGTCACTAGGAGAGGGAAGCTTGCGTATTACCCACCAACCTTGGATAAGGCCGGGTTTGTGATTTTCTCTTTGTATTTTCATCCTCCTCGCCACCTTCTCTCATTCGTCTTCTTCACGTCCAATTGTAGCAATTCACTTTGGAAGGAATTGTCCAAGCCTCTCTGCTGCTGGCCGAACTCCCTCTTGCCCCTTGTCTTATTCTTTTTTTTCTTTGTTTTCTCCAAACTCCTCTTTCACAGAAACCTGAAACTTATTTCAGGTTTGGGTTTTGGGCTCTCTCACCAACAAAATTATCAGAGAAACTTCTTCTCTTCGATTATTCTCTAGAGCATCACCAAGTGTGAGGAGTTTTAACCACTGAGCACCCATGAATGGCGGATCCCGAAACTGAATATGGCATCACGTGGGACGACGACGGCTTCACTGACATCCTACGATCCACCTTCTTCGATGTGAATCCGGAGATTGACCACACCGTCGAAGACTACGTGGAGCGCATCCTATTTGCATTGACGGAAGCCATTGACGAACACTTTGAAGTTCTCGAGTGGAGGATCTCCACGTCTCCCTAGTAAAGGATTCTCTTTCCCCTGCCACTTATTTCTTTAAATCTGAATTCTCATTGGTTTTATTACAGTCACGGAGGGCTCTTCCACTGCTCTTGCTCAAAGCTTAGTAATCATAGGAACTGAGCGTACTTTCTATGCATCCTAATTCTCGTTGTTAAATTAGGGATTAATTTGAAGCCTACTAGTTTGTGTTGTTTGATTTTCTTATTTACTTTGAAAGCTTCAAAACTCAGAGCATGTGATTTCGCCTAAGCAAAATATCTCCTTATTTGTTTTGAATCTTCGTTGAGAATTGCTAGTAATTTTATTCAAAAATTATTCTAATCTAAGAGTTGTGCAATGCCTAAATGAATCCATAAGCATCTCATCTAAGTGGTCCTGCATCAGTAGTGCTTGACTCTAACACACAGTGAATATTTGGTTAAAATCTTATAATTGATGGAGATGAAACCCATAAGACTGGCGAAATAAAACCCTTCTTTTTTTAGCAACAAAAAATAGTTGTGTAAGTTTGCCAAAGGAAAAGATCCAAAAAAGCCCAAAATACAATTAAGAACATCACCTTCAAGGGCCCAAAGTCTCAATGATGAACACTTTCCACAGAACATTAAAAAGAATCGTTGATCAGAAACCTTGGAGCAAGTTTAGAATAGAATTCTAACATAATAAACTTCTGCCCTACGAAATAGAAAAACATCTAACCATATTAAACTGCTGGTGATTTTCCTATACAAGGAAGAAGGTTGACCAATAGGCCCACAAACCATACTACTCCATTAAACAACTATAACAAACTTGATCGCCATCTGCACCAAATAGCTGATGGAGCAGTAATTTAGTATTCAAACCGGATCAATACATTATTCAATCGCATTTAAAACAAAAGATCACTGCATCTAGGTATATCTACGCAGCAAGGAAACCAGGTACAGCCCTAATTAACAGGGAAGACCATAACCCTAAGGGGGTGTTTGATATCGGATTTATTTCCCGTTTTAAGTAGGATTTACGGTAAATCCAGCCAAACGCAAATGGCTCTGTAAATCCGACAAATCCGTAAATCCTTGTAAATCCAAATCCCGTTTCTACTCGGATTTACTGGATTTGGCCGAAGAAGCGCGCGAAAGGGAGAAAGATACCTTCACAACGAGCGACCGAGCTCCCGTCGTTGCTTCAGATCAAAATGTTGTAACGTCCGATCCGACAGGAAGGGAACGTCGTCGAAGGAGCGAAGTCGAACAGCAACGAAGTAGCGAAGTCGAACAGCAACGAAGGAGCCGAAGAAGCGACTCGTGCAATCTCAACACCTCCTGCGAAGCAACGAAAGAGAAAGAAATGTTTACAGGGTTAAGCGTGTTATGCTCCTTGAAGCTCTCTTCCAAAACGGCCGACTGCTCCTTAGATAACTGCAGCTTCTTCTTCGCGCCCTCACCATCCTCCTCGTCACTCCCACCACGCGAACACTCCTGTTCCACTTCAACCACCTCGCCGCCGCCGACGAAAACCCCGGCGACCCCAAACCCACCCTCTCTTCCCAGCGGCGCTCGACTTTCAAGCAACGAAGCCGAACAGCAAGGACGGACAAAGAGAAGTTTAAAAGCAAACTCTAGACGCCTCAACCATTATTGGTTAACTGAATTTAAAATATTAATAACTAAGTAAATTAATTAAATAATTAAGAGAGTAATTAGTGTATAAATTAATTATCTAATTTAACTTAATTAAATAGTTAGTAATATAATTAGTAATTAAATAGTTAGTAATATAATTAGTAATTAAATAGTTAGTAATATAATTAGTAATTAAATAGTTAGTAATATAATTAGTAATTAAATAGTTAGTAATATAATTAGTAATTAAATAGTTAGTAATATAATTAGTAATTAAAATAATTATTATATAATATGTGATAAAGAACAAATAAATTTATAATTTGATGCGGAAGCGAATTAAGTGGCTTCATATTACTCCTTCAATTTTAAATCTCAAACTGTTTTAAATCCTATAATCTGTTGGCAAACAACTTTTTTGGATTTGACAATATTTGAAAGTTGTTATTCCAAACACAATTCAGGATTTATGAGCCTAGGACTTACTAAATCTGGATTTGCAGGATTTAGTAAAAGATGAGGACGTCAGATTTCAACACGTGTACCATCGTCGGAGATGCAGGTCGACGGCTATGGTCCAAACACAATTCAGGATTTATGAGCCTAGGACTTACTAAATCCGGATTTGCAGGATTTAGTAAAAGATGAGGACATCAGATTTCGACACGTGTACCATCGTCGGAGATGCAGGTCGACGGCTATGATCCATAGCCTTTATTTCTGATTTATTTTGTATTTTATTTATTCTCGCATTTTTCTTTTCCTAGTTTACCCCTATGGGTATTGAGTTGCTATTATAGCCCTGAGGGCATTTATGTCTTTCTAGCTTTGTTTTATCGTGGCCTATTTAAAGGAGGCCCCATGCATTGTACTAGATGATGAATTGTTAAATGAAATTTTATGTTATTCGTTTTGATTTCTAAGTGAGTTCATGAGAGGAGAAACCCGAGGAGGGTGATTTGCAATACCCGACAGTAGCCGGTGGATTCCGAGCTCTCGCTTAGTCTTTTGAGTTATCTATTTTTCCTACACGTCTTTCTCCTCACTACCGCCAATATTCCCCTTAATTTTCCCATACCCGATCTCCTCTCCAAAGCCCATCCCGCCGACACCCAGGGCCTCCCTAGCTGCCGGCCTCCTTTCCCAACTGGCAGCCACCACCCATCCCGCTGCCCCTCTTCCCCAAGTTCCAAACCTGCCGGCCCCCCTTTGGCTCTATTTTGAATTTCAAATTCAAAAGGGGAGTTACTACCTTCCTAAAATGAGCTCAACACATTTAGGAAAGTTTCCTATTTGGATTTCAATCAAATTTTGAAATTCAAATACTTTCCAAAGGCTTGGAATTAATTTAGGAAACTTGCCTATTGAATAAAATCTTAAACATATTTCAGATTTGATCTAGATCCAATAATAAACCATTGCGGCCCACCTAATTAAAACAAAATCTCCCTCTCCCCACTCTATATGGCCGGCCCCCTTTAGCCTCTCCCTCTCTATCCAATTAGCATTTAATTCCCCCCCCCCCCCCTTCTCCTCCAAAAATTAATATGCATTCGAATTAGAATCTCATGATTAGAAAAAATATTGTCTGATAATTAAATGACACTCATATTTAGAATTGATTTTCTGATCAAATTTAAATGAGGATAAATTTTAAAATTATTAAATTTTAATATTAATTCTATTAATTTAAATTGTGATTAACATAACAAAAACTTCTCAATTAATTATTACTCAGTACTTTACTGATTTATTCATATTAATTATTAATATTACAAGCTCAATTTGATATGTTGGTTGGGAGCTTAGTCTACAAACTAAGAGGTCTTGGGTTTCAATCCTGTATATGTAATGTGTGTATGAGTCTAGCTTAATTGTCCTAAATGTCCAAAAAAAATAAAATATATGAAATAATTATAATCTTTATTATTTAACTAATTTATTTAATTGTTAATATTTTAAATTATATTAACTAAGTTTAACCTTAGGGACGTCTAGGGTTTGATTTTCTTCTAATTTTCTCGTCGTTGCTGTTTGGGTTTAGCTTCCTTGCTTCGCAGGAGGTGTAAGATTGCACGAGTTGCTTCTTCGGCTCCTTTGTTTTTGTTCGACTTCGCTCCCTCGACGACACGACGTTCCCTTTTCCTGTCGGATCGGAAGTTTACGACATTTTGATCGGAAGTAAGGACGGGAGCTCGCTTGCTGTAAAGGTAACTTTCTCCCTTTCGCGCGCTTCTTTGGCCAAATCCCGTAAATCCGCCGAACAGCAGGATTTAGTAAATCCGGGATTTAGGTAAATCCCGTTTGGCAGCACTTTACGCTAAATCCTGCTCAATTCCAGGCCTAAATCCTGTTGCCAAACAGCTCCATAGAATTTTATAAATCTGGGTTTTGTTAGGAATTAGGACGAAGCGGAGCTCAAGCGCAATTCAATACATGCTTTGTAATTATTTTGCTATTTGGGATCGTTTGGTAGGATTTACGAAGTCCTGCTTAAATCCTGTGTAAATTAGGCTAACCGTGCTGACAAGAAGGGTTCGTGCCTTATTTCTCTTTCTTCACTTGCCCCTTTTTCCTTCAACCCCGCTCTTCCCTTCTTCGCTTAGAGGACGATTGTCGGCATTATTCTTGCCGGAGGATGGTCCTGTGTCTGCCTTACTCATTCCCTCCACTTCCTCTAACATTAGGTTTGGAAATTGTAACTCAACCATGGCCTTTCCGGATGTTTTAATATACAAATGAGCTTGAAATTCCATCTGTCAGCCAGACCGATATTGATAGGATGAAGAATCAACTATCAAAACATTTTGAGATGAAGGAGTTGGTCGAAGTTCACAAAATCATTGTCATAGAGATTCTGAGGGACAAGGTAGACGGAAAGGTTTGGCTTTCACAAGAAGCTTATGTTCGGAAGGTACTGAAAAACTTTGGGATTGATGAATCAAGCAAGACAGTGAGTACCCATTGCATCTCACATACAGTCGAGTTTAGAACAATGCCCTAAGGATGATCAAGAGAGAGAGCTATTGCATTCCCTATTTTTCTCCAATTTAGTGAAATCATCTCCTCCCTGTGGATGTAGGCACCTTTGTTAATCCACGTAAATCGCTGTGTTCTTTGTGATTTATTGTGTTGTGTGATTTAATTTTGATTTCGCTGTGTTTATTGCACAACAAAAGGTTCGTGCCTTTGCCCCATTTTCCTTCAACCCCGCTATTCCCTTATCCGTCCTTAGAGGACGATTGTCGGCAGTATTCTTGTCAGAGGGTGGTCCTGTGTCTACCTATATCTTTCCCTCCTCTTCCTCTAACATTAGGTTTGGAAATCGTAACTCAAACCATAGTTTTTTCAAGTTGTTTTAATATACAAATGAGCTTGGGATTCCCAACGTTTTGTTAGTTCATAAATGACATAAGCTGAAGTATTTAGGTGCAAATGATGATCCTCATATGTCAGAATGAATGAGAGAAAAATAAAAAATGGTTTTTGTATTGCTCATTGAAAAATTGATACACTAGCGTTTTGCTATTTTATGAACATCACAATGAAATTCTTCCATTTTGATTTTTTTTTAATGGAAGAAACATGTTGAGAATAATAAATGACGGTTGACTGAGACTTAGGTTTTAGAGTTTGCTTTTTATATTAAATTTAAGGGTTCATGAGAGAAAATTTAATATTGAAGGTTGCGTGGAGTTGTCTTGCTCATTGGATTCATTAAGGTGGTAGAGATCCTTTTATTTAGCAAGTCCATTAATTTTCCCTATGCATTGTTATTGCAAGATACAATATGAAGGATAAAACATAATTTTATATTTTGATTCTTTAGTCATCTTTTGAATTTTAATGAAAATTTAAGCATATGGAGGATATTTTTAAGTGCTTGGGATTTTTTTATAAGAAGTTATTGTTGACTAACTATAGTTGTCAAGGATCCGTTGGCCATGATTATTTTCTTATTGCTTGGAAAAGTAGTATACTAAATACAATTTTTAAAGTAACTAATCACATGATCTGTAGCTGCTGAATCAATAATCTAGAAGCTAGAAATTGACATCTCTCTAAGTCTTTAATGACATAATAAGATGAGGTAATACTTGTGAATGCTAGAGTACAAGTAAGCACTGTAGATGGTTTTTTAGGTGTTCCGAGCAAGTTTTTTTATGTGCCTTTTAAATGGTCCAATTTTATTCTGTCCCTTTAAGAACCCGCAAACTATTCATGACCACTTCAAATACTTATTTTCATTCAATTGACATATTGAATGGATATTTTTAACTCCTTTTGGATTTCTATTGCATACCTAAATTCCAAATGAACCCAGGACCAAGGGTATCCAGGCATTATTTTTGTTGTTGTTGCTTGTAGAGAGGAAAACTGTGGTTTTATTCATAGGAAAAAAAAGAAAAGGAAAGAAATGTGCAATATAGTGATGAAGGTTTTAACGATGGGAGCATTTTGTGGTAATGCACCGATGAAGGTTGGGACAATGAGAAGTATTTCCAGTAATACATCGATGAAAATTGCCATTACAAAAAAAATAGAATAAGCAAGATAGTGCATCAGTGAAGTTCATGGGTTCATGGTGATGTATCGATGCAGGTTGTAGCAATGGAAATATAAAGAAGTAAAAATGCTTTTGGCTTTAATACAATCCCAGTAATTTGAGGATAGTTTAGTGTAATTCATTTCAATATGTAAATAATTTTTGCAATCCTAAGAAAGTTTTTAATAGAAAAATTTGAAATTTGGGGAATATAAATAATTAAAAAATAATTAAAATAGTTCACTGATGGATGAGTAACCAGTAAGGATCCCATGGATCAATGAGCTGGCAGTGGAAGATGAAGGAATGAGGGCTATAGTTTTGTGAGTGTGGGTCTTTGTTGGTGTGAATTATTCAGATGTTTCACAATAATTTCAAACTTTCATTATGGCTAGCAATGTTATTACTATATCCTATATTGAGTTAAGACATATGACTTGGGAATGGTGCCATAGAATTTGATGAGTGCAATGGTGATGCAATGAAAGCCAACTGTCTAATGGTTTGGAATAGTTTCAAATGAAGGCTGAATTTTCATCTTGTTGGTAGAATTATTCTAACAATTTTTGTATGAATTCAGTGTCTATTTTCCTATAATATCTTTTTCAAGGCTGAGTACACTAAATATTTGTGGGCTTGGTTAATTTTTTTTCCTCCAGAACAACTGTGACCATTTTTAGTTGCAGTAAGGTATGGTTAATTATTCTTGCAGCTCAATGAAATACTCATAATTCATAGAGCCGTGCAATAAAGGAGAAAACTGAAAAATCTAGTTCGTAACAATGGTGTGTGTTAGATTAGGACTGGCCCAAGGACGGCCGGCTGAACCAACTCAGGGGCTGGTTTACTCTAGATGGGAAAAGCAATCTGTCGGCCCCCTTGTGGGACCCATTATTTGAAGAGGAGGGGGCAGCTTAGGCAGGTTTTAATTTATAGATGGGTTGTTTAGTAATTGGGATTATTTTTGTATGCTTTAAATATATAGGATGGATTAGGATTAGGGTTAGGGTTATCTGGTTATTGGCTGAATTCTGTTTTGGTGCTTTGGTTTTCTTGGGCTCTAGCGGCGTCCACATATTTGGGAGAGATAGATCATCCTCTCGAAAATAATATCGATTGTATCTTGTTATTTGCTTCTCTATTTTATCTATTACTATGTTGCTCTTGCTTTTCCTCTTGGATTCTTTTGAAATTTGTGGTGGGAAATCATTGATAGGCCTCTCTTGAATTCTAGAAGTGTTTCCTATCAAATTGTTATCAGAGCACTTTTTGGGACCCATGGTGGGATTGGGGGCAGTGCTTATGTATAATCATAGACTCATAGCCTATTTTAGTCCAGTATTGACTGCCAGGGCTAGACTGATGTTAGTTTATGAGAGGGAGTTGATGACCATTGTATTAGCCATTCAGAAGTGACGGCCTTAGTTATTGGGTCGAAATTTCATTGTCCGGACGGACAAGAGGAGCTTGAAGTATTTGTTGGAGCAGAGAATGGTGACCGAGGAGCATCAGAGATGGCTGTAAAAGTTGTTGGGATATGATTTTAAGATCTAGTATAGACCCGGGTTAGAGAATAAGGCAGTGGATGTTTTGTTTAGATGTGTGGGAGAGCTCTAGGAGTTAGCCATATTAATACTCCTGATGATGGATTGGTGGGCCATTAAAGAGGAGGAGAGTTTTCGGGATGAGGAGCTAGATATTGAAGAATGAGGGTAGCCACCCTGTCTATTCTCTGAAGGAGAAGAGACTGTTGTACTATGGGAGATTTGTGATGCCTTGGACATTGGTTTATATTTATCACCTATTACAAAAATTCCACGGGAGTGCAGTCGGGAGTCAGTCTGGCGTGCAGAAGACATATAAGAGATTGACAACAAATGTGTATTAGAAGGGGATGCATAAGAATGTGGAGGAGATGGTGGTTAAGTGTGAGATATGCTAGAGAAGCAAGTACATTGCTATGACTCTCGGGGGATTACTTCAACCTCTGGCTCTTCTAGATAGAGAGTGGGAGGAGATCATCATGGATTTCATAGATGGACTACCCCAATCTGAGAGGTTTACAATGATTTTTGTGGTGGTTGACAGGTTGAGCAAGTATGCTCACTTCATTCCTTTATGACATCACTACACGACAGTGATAGTAGCAACAACATTCATCAGAGAAGTGGTTAGAAAACTTAGACTTAAACTGTATGGGATCTTAGAGTCGATAGTTTCTGACCGGGACAAGGTGTTCCTCTGTTAGTTCTTGAAAGAGTTGTTTAGGCTGTAGGGAACAGTTCTAAAGAGAAGCACTGCTTACCACCCTCAGGCAGACGGGCAAATAAAACTGATAAACAGGATTCTGGAGACTTACTTGAGGTGTTTTGCATCAGAGACACCTCGGTTGTGGGCCAAATGGCTAGCATGGGCGGAGTACTTGTATAACACTTCATATTACTTAGCTTCCCAGATGATCCCTTTCAAAGTGTTGTACGAAAAAGACCCCCACACTTAGTGTATTTTGGGCATAGGAGCACACTAGTCTCTTCAGTAGAGCAATACTTGGGAGGAAAGAGATAGGGTGATGGAGGAATTGAAAAGGCACATGTTGAGGGCACAATAGATTATGAAGAAGCAGGCGGATGGATACAAGAATGACATCCAATTCAAAGTCTTAAAGCTACGGCCATACAGACAGAGTACGGTCTCCAATAGAAGGAACGAGAAGCTTGCCTCAATGTACTTTGGCCCATATGAGGTATTGGAGAGGGTTGGATCAGTAGCTTATCATTTGAGATTACCTTCGATTGTGACTATACATCCACTGTACTTGTGTCACAACTGAGGAGAGCGATTGGGGATCATGCGGCTAGTTCAGAGTTACCAACGACATTGACAGAAAACTTGGAGGTGTTATTAGAACTACTGGAGTCAAAAAGCAGAAGAAGGGACTAAGGAGGTTGTGATAAAATAGAAGAACTTACCGGACTATGACGCCACTTCGGAGCCATACGAGAGAGCGAAGCAATAGTTCCCATCCTTTCAACTTGAGGACCAGGTGATTCTTTGGGAGAAAGGTATTGTTAGACTTGGACCGGCCCAAGGAGGGCCGGCTGAACCAGCCCAGGGGATGGCTTACTCCAAACGGGCAAAGCAAGCTGTCGGCCCCCTTGTGGGGCCCATTACTTGAAGAGGAGAGGATGGTTTAGGCAGGTTTTGATTTAGAGGGGTTGTTTAGTAATTGAGATTATGTTTGTATGCTTTAAATAGATAGGAGGGATTAGGGTTAGGGTTAGCTAGTTATTGGCTGAATTCTGTTTTGATGCTTAGGGTTGCTTGGGCTCTAGCGGCGTCTAGAAAATTGGGAGATATAAATCCTCTTCTCGAATTGAGGATCGATTGTATTTTGTTATTTCTTCTCTATTTCATCCATTACTACGTTGCTCTTGCTTTTCCTCTTGGATTCTTTTGAAATTTGTGGTGGGAAATCGCCAAAATCAAATAATTGATAGGTTTCTCTTGAATTCTACAAGTGTTTCCCATCAGCATGTTAAACATATGATAATTTATCAGGAAATTGAATAAGGCAAAATTCCAGATATATAATGAAATACAACTTAATCAAGTATGACCTGCTCATGAGCAGGTTCAGATTCAATTCTAGATTCATGCTCTGGCCTAAGTTTATATTCAGATTATAATTGAGGTTTGAATTTGAGTTCTGGTTAAATTTCAGATTTCAGTTTTTGGTGTCAATTCATTTTGCATTTACAATTTTCTTCTAGATTTAAATGTGACAATCAAAGTTCCTTGCCTTGATTTTTTTTTCAACTGTAAATTTAATTGTCTGTTTTGGAAAGTTTCCTAATTTTTATTTAACTTGGACTTCACTTTAAGCCTATGTAGTGTTGGAATGCACAATGTCATGAACTCCCTTCCAAAATGTTTTAGCAACGCCTGTTTTTTTAGTAACAAACTTAAAGCATTTTTGATATGTCATCTGGTTATCATTAAAGAAAAGTGACTACGTTGACAGGAGGATAAGCTTAGCAATCCTAAAGTCAATTGAGTTAAAGTACTTAAATCCCCTAAGCAAAAATAGTCTGCAGGAGAAAAAACGGTGGTTTTTTTAATGAAAAAATTGACCAATTGATTTGGAAACCAATTTAATTGAATTTGCTTATCCACTTCAGTTTGTATTCTCTGTTTGGATTACTTCTTTTTTCTTTTTAGAAGCTCTTATCAGTGTGTAGATAATGTGGTGGATTGTGTACTGAAGAGAATGTGATTCTTTCCCCTTTCTACAAAGGAAACATGCATGATTATGGGAGTTGCAAAATGATATTTGTTGGGAATTCGTGGGAGGTTCACCTAGATCATGCTGATATTTGTTAGATCCCTACCCTCCCTTGACACTTGATCCCACGGTCAGAATGAGAATCCATGGGAGGCTAATCTGGATCATGCCAATCTCATTATATATTTGGGTGGCTGATTTGGGAAGGATTAGTTTAAGGTAATTATGCATGATTCTGTAGTTATTTGTTTCTTTATTAAGATATCTTGTATATATCTATAAATAGGGATATTTTTGTGTAATAAAATGAACTTTCCCTCTCCAATTCTCCAAATTTAACATGGTATCAGAGACTTCATCGTCTTGACTAGAATTCTGAGTTTTTTTATTGCTGGACTTTCTGAAGGGACCCTTTAGAAACGAAAGGGATCATATTTCAGTTTGCTCATTCCTGCATACATCCAACCGAGAGAGGGAGAGTGCTTCATCTCATGGTCTCTTTGTTTGTTCAAGAGAGACAAACGTTTAGTGCATCTCGTCTGGAGGAGTCGAGCGAGAACCCCGTGGTATCTGTGTTTGATCAAGAGAGACGAACGTCTCGTAAACCCCTCTCGCATGTGTGTGACCAAACATGACAAGAGAGGCGTGTGGCCAAAAGATTATGCGCGTGTCTGAGAGCTGATTGTGCGGGATTGCGCTCTCCGCTACGTGTCATCAAGGACGAGCCGATTCTTGCATTTTGCTTCCTACTCGGGTACGTCCAGAGCAACAAAGCAAGTGAGAAGGCTTCTCCTTTCGGTCTTCTGCGTGCAACTAGAGAAGGCATGTGAGACCCCTCTCGTGCGTGCCTACCTAGTGGCCGAACTGAGTGATGAAGAGGATCAAGAGAGGGAGCGAGTAGGGACTGCGTGCGTGTGTGCCTGAGCTAGGATGACGGCCCTCATACATGTGCAGGAGTTGAACTGAGCAAGGAATAAGTAGTTGAAGAGTTGTTATACATGTCATCAAATCCTCCATTTGAAGAGCCCCTCCTTGCCTCAAATCCCGATCGCTTCTGCATGTTCTTGATCTGTCATCCTTAGATCTGGGAAATGTATAAGAAGGCTGAAGCCTCCTTTGTATAACAAAAGAAGTCAACCTCTTTCAAGATATCCATCGGTGGGATCAAATCCTCAAATAGGAGGAAAGCCACTTCTTAACCCATGTTCTTGCCTTCTTCACTATCGTTGACAAAATTGTCATTAAGAACCTTGCCGGTCAGATTTGGATTGTAGTCAATTTGTTGTATTCAAAGCCCGCTGATGGCAAAATCTTCATATGTGGGTTATGAAGTGCGTTCTTATGGTGGGGAAGAAGATGGCTTTCTTGGTGGTAAGAAAGTTCATTGCTGTGGTCCAGTGCGTGCTTATGGTGACCGAAGAGTTGGTGAGTACACATATAAAGTACACTACTTCCCTAAGGAGTTGATCATGGATATCGAGGGTGAGGCTACAGAGAAATTAGAAGCACTTTACCCTACCTGAAGGAGCTCTCGCTTGCTAGTTCTTCAAGTTCCCATCATCAGCCTTCATTGCGGGAATTATGAGGAATATAGGTTTTCACCATCGACCTTCATTGCCCGAGTTCTGAGGAATACAGGTTTCCATCACCGTCCTTCATTGCAGGAATTCTGAGGAATCCAAATTCGCACCATCAGCCTTCATTGCCGGAATTTTGAGGAATACTGATTCCCACCATCGACCTTCATTGTCGGAATTCTGAGGACCTTCGTGCATCCAAGACCGAGGAGAGATCGAGCAAGACTGCAGGAGAGCTCTTTTTGCGTGCAATGTCCAGAGTCAACCGAGCAGAAGAGAGCGCAAGACCTTCTTCTGTGTGTGTTTGGAAAGAGCCGAGAGTTCTCTCTCATGCAGGGGCAGGGACAAGCAAGAGTGCAAGGCCTGCACGATCAGACCAGAGGGATCAGAGGCTCTGCGTGCACCTGTGCTGGCTTATCGAATAGGAGTATGTTCAGGTGGAGTTAGATGACCTGGGAAGGAGGAGATCTGTGTATTGAGTGCTTGAGTTGCTTGAGACTTATGTTCCTGCTCTTGTCCTTGGAGCTTGCCGCAACCCTAAAAAAATTATGATTTTTCCTTGTTTACTGTTGTGCCTTCATTGCTGGCCTTCCCTTGAGAATCGAGAGAGATGGACCCGAAGGATAATTAATCTACTTTTCCTTTTGTCCCATTACCGGCCTTTATTGCCATTTTCGGTATCTTGAGGGCTACTGTTCAACACAACCTTCATTTTTATCTGGCACCTTGCAGGCTTGATTGATATAGCCTTCATCACTATCATTTGCCGTTGTCGCAATGTCTAAAGCTAATCTCTCCCAAAGTTTTGACCAAATGGAGGACTATGTTGCACCAAGGGACTCGATAACTCTACTTTTCTATGACTAATTACCAAGTTGGGAATGACATATTTGTATTCCTCATTTTGAGGGAGTGTTAAAATAATGGTCTTCCTTTAACACTTGATCCCACGGTCAGCATGGTAATTCGTTAGAGGCTCACCTATCGTCCCTTGACACTTGATCCCACGACCAGGATAGGAATCTGTCGGAGGCTCGCCTGGATTATGTCGATCTCCTTTTATATTTAGGTGGCTGATTTATGAAGGATTATATTAAGGCAATTATGCATGATTCTGTAGTTTTTTATTTCTTTATTAAGACGTCTTGTATAGATCTATAAATAGGGATAATTTTGTGTAATAAAATGAAGCCTTGTCCCTCTCCAATTCTCTAAATTTAACAATATTTGTTCTCACAAATGTTGGAAAAGTGAGTGAGCAAAGATTGCATCCAAGCAATTGTAGTTTGTTTGGAGTTTTATGTACGTATAGTAAGACAGTTTGCCGTATTGTTGTAAGAAATCACACAAGCTAGTTTCGCGAGCTTTAGGCATTTGAGGAGTGGATAGGAATTTATCTACAGGATGCAACATTAAGTTTCTTTCAAGTATTATAATAGTTGCAGATACGTGATTGGGTTGAATTGCAGGATTTGCAGTTTCGTTATGGCTGGGCTTTTGGAGTTGTGGAGTTTGCAACTAGAGAAAAAAAGTGGCTCAGTAGATGTGGGTATCTTAAAATTTGTTTAGGGGACAATGGACATAGCTATGTTGGCTTGGATATGATTAAATAGTTTTGCGGTTGTGATGGGGGTGCTTATAGGATTTTGTAGCATGGGTGAGTGGATGCATGTTTCATGATGATGGGAGCAAGGATGAAACTTAATGAAATTTGAGAGTAAAATAGCAGGGTAATGAAATTTCGTGATGATGGGAGGAAGTTGCAGGCACGGTGAAGCAAGGGAAAATCCATTCCAAGCAATAGAGCTTATTGTCCTTCTTATTAAGGAAAAGGCAGGGTGATCCTAATCTTTAATTTTTATCCAAAATACCATTCTCTTCCTATTCGTACCGTCTCAGGATACCTTGCATCATTTTTAAGTTTTGGAGCACATTTTCTATGACAATTTTAAATTTTAAATCATAAAAACTTAAATCCTATACATCTCTATTTATTTCATGCCAATTATATGAGCCAACTAAGCTTAATATTAAGATAACTATGGACTAGTTGTAATGTTATGAAAGTTTTCAATGTTGTAATATTCTGTTCAAAGTTGCATTATTTCTAGTTTGAAATTAAATGTAAATAACCATCATTTACTTCAGGAATAGAATTTAACTTTTTTTAAGGCTTTTATACATTTAAACAAAATATGTTTACTTAAATTGACATAATTCAAAATTATTTATTGTTTAACATTCACATTTTTTGTTTTGGTTTCAAAACAATGTATGATAATATTCATTTCCTACCCTTTTTAGACAAGTTTGTCTAACTTTTGAAGAAACAAAATGAATTAATTTTGTAATTTTGTGCTTCTTCATATCATTCTAGGCTTCTTGTTTATTTTCTTTTTATTAATGTAGCTACAGCCAATGTGTAATCAGTATCCGGCAACCTTAGTGCTAATATTAACGCAAATTTTAATGCTATGGCATTCATAGTGACTGCTAGAAATGACTAGAAAGATTTCAATAAAGATCATACTTAAAAACAGGGGGTTTTCAATGGAGAGTATGCCGGCTAGTTGTACTTGATCTGAGTATGACTAGTTTACTATTGATTTGTGGTTTTAGTTCTTTTGACAAAGAATGTTTCTATTGCTAGGACTGTGATCAGGCAGTCGATACCTTTATTTTTGTGAGCTCTGAAGTTTAGAACAAAGGGGACGGAGCCTGTGATCCTCAGCAATGAATTCCTCGAATGAAGGGAGGCATGATGATGAGGCTGCACTGACTGAGTTCCTCTCCTCACTGATGGATTACACTCCCACTGTAAAGAATTTTCTCCCCTCCTAATTGATAGAACTATTCACATCCACCTTACGGCAGCCTTTCTGCAGATCCCAGATGAGCTTGTGGAACACTATCTGGGTAAAAGTGGCTTCCAGTGCCCTGACTTGCGATTGTAGGTATTCATATCTTGTTTTCCTTTTTCTGAACTTGCTATGATCTAGGAGATTAGTAACCGTGTTTTTCTCTTGATTTATCATATATAGTCATTTCTGAGTGAAAGTGCTAACTTTAATTTTTACCTTAATCTAAATTTGTGGCACTAGACATGATTAAGTGCATTATGGCGAGATTTATCCCTATCATTTCAAATTTTGGATTTGACCATTGAATTTGATTATGATCTATGTAAATTCATGCTCTCAAGAGTAACATTTTGTAATGAATAGAAGATAAACCACCATTAATGGTCATTTTTGGGAAGATGGTTCTTGAAACTCGTAGCTTACTTTTTTTTTTTAATTTACTTGGAAGGGAACATCACTTCAATTTTCCTTTCTGGGGGCATTTCTTATGAACATTTACATATCTAATTCTTTCAAGTTGTTGCATCCTTCTTTTCAAACATATTTGATGCCTTTATTATATCAATAGCTTCCTTCTGTCCACCATTATTACTCACCTATAAGGCTCTTTCTTGTGTTTGTATTTCGCCAGGACAAGGCTTGTGGCTGTAGCCACCCAGAAGTTCATCACCGAAATTGCAAGTGATGCGCTTCAGTATGTTCTGCTTTCCCTTTGAATTTTTTCTTTTCCTTAAGCTATAGTGCAGTATATCACGTCTAATTGTAAATGTTATGATACTTAACTTTATGGCTGCAATAACCATGAGATTAATATGAAATTCTGTCACGGAGTGTTGATTTTGGCATGCAATAATGGTAATATGGTTTTCTATTTCATGATTCCAAGAAATCCCCGCATTTTGACTTAGAAAACGTGACTGCTCTCCATAAAATGCATTACAAACTGCACGCTTCCCTTTAATCTTTTATGCAATATATATAGACACATCCCTTTAATCTTTCATTTCCTTCTCTCCCTCAAAAAAAGAGGAAGGATGATTGATTGATGCCTTCATTTCTCACTGAATCAGGCATTGCAAAGCAAGGCTGTCTGCACCAGTAAAAGATAAGAGCAAGCAGCCAAAGGTGTTGTTTTTTGCTGACTAATTTCTAGTACCTTTTTAATTTTTTCTGATTACATTATGAATTTAATTATGGTTCCCACAGGAGAAGCGTCTTGTTTTGACAATGGATGACCTTTCAAGAGCCTTGCGAGAGGTAAAAGAACCCTATACCCTTGATCTCTGCTTTACTCTCATCAAACGCATTTTCTAGTTCTGGTCCCAGCTCATGCGCATGGATGTAATCTCATAATTTTTATTTCCAACCTTGCGTGAAGTGTTTCAAGTTCCTATATAAACAATGCAGTTGCTAACTTCCAAACAGTTTGAGATGACATAATGTGATAGAAGTTAAATGTTATAGTTTATTTGGTCAAGTATTGGTGGAAAAATTTTTTTGTAGCTGATGAGTAGCATTAGGTGCGGAACCAGCCTTATAAGTAAAAATATAATTTTTTTTTTCATAAATATCCTTACAACCAAAATTTGTAATAAAGACTAAAAATGCATGGAGGGGGACAAATTACCTAAAGAATCATATAATAAAGAGTTGCCCCCCCTGGCCTTTAGGTGGTTCCGCCCTTGATTAGCATGCGAGAGATAGAAGATAGAGAAAGTTATGAGAGAGGTGTTATGCTTTGAACCGGCCCAGGAGGGGCCGGCTGGACCCGGTCCAACCCGGGTCTATACCAGGCGGAGGCGGAAACAGCCAGAGGAGGGGGGCGGACAAGGTGGGCCCCACTTGGGACTGATTTGATTATGTGGGAGGGAAATTTTTGAATGCAAAGGGCTGTTTAGGTATTTTGTAGGAATCCTTTATTGTTAATTAGGAGGATTAGGAGGGAGAGGGGCTTATCTTGAATTTGAATGTAATTTGAGATCTAGGGTTTCTTGCTTGGGCTCTTGGCGTTGCCGGAGATTGTCGGAGAGTTGTTCTTCCTCTCGAATCAAAGAACATTGTATCTTTCTTATTGTCTTGCTACAACTGTTCAAAGTTTGCATCCAGGAACTTAGGTGCTTTTGAGCTTTTGATTGGCTTAACCATGCTTGTGATTTTTCAGTTCGTTAGCGCAGTAAGTTAGCCTCTACTCCAACGGTACAGATCATTTTAACCATGTTGTTGCATATTTAACTTGGCTTAAATTTTTTTTACTTGAACAGTATGGGGTGAACTTGAAACACCCAGATTACTTCGCTGACAGCCCTTTGACTGGAATGGATCCTTCATCAAGGGAGGAGTGATTGAAGAAAAAGCCTAGTTTTGTGTGGATGTTTCTCAACTCAAGTAGGACTCATACTAAAAAGCTTATATGCATCTTCATTGTGATCCAAAACCTAAATTTCTTCCTTTTAATTTGTCCATTATGCAATACTATAGTACCAAAACATATCTTGTACATTCTGATAAATAACACCTTTTGTAGTTTTGTATCTGGCTATTATTCCAAGGACAATGTTACCGTTTTTTTAATTATAATGCATCATGACCATAACCCATTATTTTCATTGCATTATACGGCATATATCATGAAGAATGTTAGCTTGATTCCTCAATTTAGAGGAAACTTAGCAAAGGACAATTGATAGATGAGATAGCTGTAGGTGAGAAAGAGGGTGAAATTATAGTACTAGAAGTTCAAGGGGTGAGCATTACTGTGCTGTATGTGGAGTGAGAAAAACTTGACCTGGAAATCCCACATCCAAAGAATGGAGATTATTCTATTCGGTGAGATTAATCTGTGCGGACACCGGACGTTCGAAGGTGAATCCACAACAAAAGAGTGACGTGGTGTGTTCTGATTCGCCTCTGGACTCCCATGAGAGCCTGAGTTGTAGGTAAAGTCCAAAAAGGAAATGGAAATTTGTAGTTTTTATCACTCAAATGTATTTGATCTATTTAAGGCTTAATTGGTTGCTTTAAATAAGAATTTTGTTATGAAATTTGTGTGATTATTGAATTTTGACATTTGGATGAATGTAGTCAGAAATCAAACGAGCTTTAAATGATATAAATACTGCTAACAGTTCTTACAGACGAGCGGATGAAATCAACGTGTCGTAGTTATATCATCTTGATGACATTTGGGAGGAATATCTAAAGTAACTTCGATCGTCTTATTTTTAATTTTTACTTAGTTTTTTATTGAGATCATTGAGTTTGGTTGCTTGTAAAACACAAGTATGTTTTGGAAATCTTGTTATTTTAGATCATTTTGTGTAAAAATAAATTAGTATTTAAGAAAATTTTCAAGTGATTGTAGATTTAAAAATTGATATGAATTTTTAAGTATATTAGATCATCTCCAGCTGAAAAATTTATTTTTTACTCTAAAATATAGTAATATTTTAAAATATAATAATTCATCTTCAATTGAAATCTATTTCTTTACACAAAAGAATATTTCGTGTATATTCTTTCTCAACCACATGCTAGCCTTTCTCCCATTGCTTTCTTTATTTTCATTAAAAATGCTTTTGTGAGCAGTGTGACGCCAATCACACTGTTCATGAATGAGAGAATAACGCCTCTTTTAGCAAGAATCGTTTGATTGTAGAAGTTCACGAGCGCCAAATAAATTATAGATATAACGCCCTCAGACAAAATGGTAAAATTTGATAGGATATATATCTCAAATTTTAGCAAGAATCGTTTGATTTATTTTGAGTTGAGTGCGCTATAAATTATAGATATAACTCATTTTTAAATAAATTAGAGGATTTTTAATCTTGTGCATTTTAATAAAATATTGTATCTGATGCTTATTCATTTAACTCAAATAAGAATTATCAATTCTACTATATTTGGCATGTGAGTGGTAGAGCTGGATATCTCTCCACTTTCATTCATACCACTTATGCAAAAATAGCTTCATAGGTCTTCATGGAATATATGGACTACTTGAATAATGTAGTGTGCTCCTTTTTGTTCCCCCTTATTCATCCTAATCTGAACTTCTCTGGCTTTAACTATGTTGATTTGATTTCCATACTGTTCTTGGTAAAAATTCTGATGATTTCCTCTATCTATTTTCTAATGCATGTGTATACATAGGCTTTAAGAGTCTGATTGGGATGACTACAACATGAAATTTTTACATACATAACACCTAAAATTATTAAAAATACAAATTTAACACATAAATTTATATATTTACTAATATATCACATGAAATTCATCTTTTAATCAATTCTAACATTCCATTTAAACCTTCCATCAAAAATCACTATCAATGACTGTCTTTTCTGTCAATGACATCTTTTCACAGTGAATAAAAGTATCTCATCGCTTCAATGGAGTGGTAGAATAGAAGGAAAGAAGATTTTAGGCGGTATATTAGTAAATATATAAGTTCAGGTGTTAAATATGTATTTTCAATAATTTTAGATGTTATGTATATAAAATTCCTTTTTTGTAATAAGTCGTTAGTAGCATTTTTATGGCTACTACAAATAAATATATTTGGTTGCAAAATACAAGCTTTTATCACAATTTTTTTTAAAGCAATAGACAAATAGTAGTGTGATTGAGACATGAAAAGTAAATAAATCAGAAAATTATTCCAATGAAAATCTAGGTGTTTTAAGATGTTTGAAGTTAAATTTAGAAAATAAGTTATATATATATATTCAATTCTTACCCTAAAAATATCTCCCTTTCATTTCCTTATTAAATCTATATTGTACATTAGCTTTTAATTATTTTTAAATAGTTATGCCTTATTAAATTAAGAATAAGTAAGTGGTTAGAACTCATTTTTAACTCTAATTTTAAGTAATTAACTTAATAAAAAGTATATAAAGTTTGTTATTTTTATTATTATTTTAATTAAAGGGAGAATAAATTTTGTTCTAATGATGAGAGAATCACTTTCATTATTACTTTATAAATATTAAAATGAATAGAATTAAATGACAAGTTAGAATATTATTTTAACTAATACTAATAAAATAATAATAATTTGCAATTAATGAGATGGTTAAAATTAAATCTATAAGTAAAAAATTTATATAAAATATGAAAAAAATTATTAACATTCATTTTAATAAAATTAACTTCTAAAACACAATCATAAACACATGCATCAAATCATTGATTGGACTCAAGATAGAATAAACCTAACATTTTCTTTCTTTTCCATTCCTTTTCTTACCTACTTCTCTTTAGGTTAAACATTTCATAAACGCTCAACTTTCTTTCATGGACTGACACGTGCCCCCTAAGGTACTTTGTACTTCCCTTCCATTCTCACAATTATCATACATATAAAGGGATTTTCCATGATTAGGATTCCTTTGCATATCATTTTATTAATGAATGTGATAACAGCAAGCAATTAAATCATTAAATATTGATTAAACAAATGCTTAAAAGCTAAAGGAAGATTTCTTCCACTGATTTTTTCCTTAAGTGCGCATAGCAGAAAAAAAAACTATAGTTTATGAAGTGAATGAGAGATAGCTGGCAATGTGCATGCACAGAGGGCTTAACCAAGAATGGTTTGGAAGCACCAATTCAAAAAGAAAAAGATCAAAATTTTCAACCTTTTGACAAAAATGTCCTTTTCTCATAAAAGAATTGAATAGTTTTTCTCTTACTTTTTATTTAGATTTATTATTATTTTTTAATATTCTCTAAATTCAAATCACATCATTAATTTAAATTCAAATCAAAATTTTGTTTGTTTTTTAATGATTTAATAATTGATTAAATATGTGAGAAAATTGGGGTGATCAAGAATGGATGATTTTGATCTTCTATTTAATGTCATATATAATATTCAATTTTAAATTTTTGGAGAATATATAGTTATTCTCTTCCCAGGATAATGTTTTTATGTGGTGAATTTTTCTACTCTTAGGTGGAGAATCATCATTTGCTTAATTTAATTTTGATGTTATGAATTTTAATAAATATATTAGAACTAATCATTCTTCTTAATATCATTAAAATTAGTGACATGCATTGTATCAAGAAATTTTACGATCATGCGATTATCTTTCGGATGCATCAAAATATTCTCATATGTTCTCTCATTTTTGACAAAAAACTGAGTATATTTATTCATAGAACTTTTAGTATATTATAGTTGACATTATTCTAAATGTTTTGATATTTTATTATTAAATTTTCCTGTAGTGTATTTTAGATAAGATCAGTTGATTTTGATTTTTTAAGATTGGTGGTTGCTATAAAGTCATAATAGGAAGCAACTGTAAAGTCCTTAATAGAGGCTATTAAAAAGTCTTAAATAGAGACTACTTGAAATCTTATATAGAGGCTATCACAAAAATCTATATTAAATGCTAGAAAATATCTTCAATAGTTATTAATCATTAAAGTTAGAAGAACAATTTTTTACTTTGTAAACCCATGTAATCCTCACTTATAGAACCTCCCACATCAAGAAGCAACAAAGAAAGAAGAGGTGTGTCATACGAGCATGGTTTAAAATTGCGCAATATGAGGCTCGCCTTGAGACCCGCCTTTGCGCAATTCCAATAAAAAACGCCTCAATACCCGAATGCACAATTTTAAACATTGCATACGAGAAATAATTGAAGAAGCCTTTCAGGTGCTTGCAAGTAGAGTTCTTCGTCTTTTTCAATAAGAAGTCTTGCCCTCATTTTATAGTAGGTGACTACATTTTTTTTCAACTAGATAAATTGATAGCTTAGTCCATATCTCAAATTTTATGTGAAATAAACTTGTTCATGTATCACTTTTCTAGTTTAGTAGATTATGGTTTTGTTTGGTGCGGCTTTCTTGCTGCTTCTTAAAACAACTTTCTAGTTTAAAAATTTTAATTTTTGTACTAAAATGCTATTTTAAGAAGCCGTAAAAGACCATATCTAATGCGACGACAGAACCCCAAACTTGCAAATAAAGAAATGATTTGGGGCTCGGATAGATATGGTGAAAACCTTTGAAAATCCTTCTCCAAATTCTTGAAGCAAATTAGTATGTGAAGAAGAGATGAAATTCAATCATTATTTGCAAGATGATTTACTGTTAAAAAAGCAATCTTAAAAAAAAATAAAAAATTCAGTGGAATTTAGGAATGCCAAAGCAAATCTTCAGCATAACACTTTACTCTCCTATCTGAGAGAAGAATTTATAGGAGTTTGATTGTGTAGAAACCTTTTTTACAAAACCATCAATAGTGTCCAAATTATCAGTGCAGAGAAACAGAGAAATCTTATTATCTAAATACTTAACCTCATCAGACAAATCAGTAAGAAGGATCTAATTCCAATTAAAAGCTCAACATGAGGAGCCAAACAGCCCTGCCGAAGTAATACCAGATTGATTTATTTGAGATTCAAAAAGCCTAAATCACTTAGTAGCATTGGATGACAACAACCTTTGCAGTTGGCAAGAAGATAATTTCTATCCAGATTTCATTTTCATAAGAAATTCGTTCTAATTTTGCCAATCCAATCAATAACCCGACAGAGAAAGCAGAAAAAATGCACTAAAAAGCAGCTTTCTTGTTGTGTGAATTGAGTTAGGCTTCGTTTGAGACGGCTTTCTTACTGTTTCATAAAGCAGCTTTTTAGTAAAAAATTAAAATTTTTAACTAAAAAACTATTTTAAGAAGTACAAAGAAAATCGTCCCGAACGAAACCTTAATCTAATTCCAATTAAAAGCTCAACATCCCAGTATATTGCTATCTCTATGAAGTAACAATCCCTCCTTTTCATATAAAAAATTCTATTGATGTATGTTAAATAACATATTAAATATAAAAAATTCGTATGAGCTCTGTCATTATCGACAATATTGTTTTTTAAATGAAAGATTCTGATTTTATTTTCAAAATAAAATATTGAGAATTTATGACCATTGTTGAAATTTGCCTTCTCGCTGTAGTCCTGAAATGCACTAAATAGTACAAAGAGAGGAGGAGAAGCATTGTAGGAGAACATGGGGTCTAGGCAATGGAGGAGAAGGAGCTACTTTGACCGAATTCCAAAAGCAGAGGACTGCAAATTATTATGCCATTGCTCATGGTTTTTACTATATGGTATCTCTCCACCATCCTTTAACTAAACATCAGTTCAGCTAATCTCCACCGTTAAAATGGTTCTGAATGGTATGGAATCTTGCAAGTTTCTCTCACCTCTCGGCTATAAATTCTGAGCTCCGCCATTTTCTCCTTGCAAACTGATCAGGTAAGCTCCCAAAACAAAAGCCAAGAGTTCTTCTTTAAGTAGTGTGAAGTGAGACAGAGAGTGATGGGAGGAAAGTCGTCCACTCTCTCCTGCTCCTGCTTTAGCCTCTCCTCAGGCAAGTCACAGTACAGAGAAGAAGAAGATGACTGGGAATGTAGGGGAACAAGGAAGATTCGACCGAGCGATGAAGACAGAAACTGGGGAGTTGGTGAGCGAGACGTAGATCTTAAGGCATCTGACTTCATTGCCAAGTTCCATGAGAGCCGTTTTATGGATCCTGAGCACATCACTGTGTAGCTGTAGTTTCAGAGTTTGATTCCTGTATTCTATGATTTAGTATATTTTTCTTCTTTCTTTCTTTCTTTCACTCTGCTGGTTTTCTGTTTGCTCTCTTCTTCTTTAATAGCTGTAGCTGTTTATGGGATTTATAAAGAGTATCATTGGTTTATGAAGCATATTTCTGCCAGTTCGTTGAAGCAATTTGCACATTTCTTTACAGTCTAAAAACTAGTTATGATTTTCTCCCCAGAACAAAATTTTTAGGAACTCAGGGAAATGGAGGAATTTGATAAAACATTTATGCAAAAGTGATATTCAGCATTTGCATATGAGAGACTGATTTTTCTATAAATTTATTTAGATTTTATGCATCAAATTTTGTGATTCTTTTGAGCCAGAAGACTAATAGTTATGATGTTCAGTTCCTATGAGATGGGATCCATAAAATTTTACCAATCTAAATAACAAGGAAAACTGATTCAGATGATCAGATGTTAAGAGCTAAAAGGAGTAGAGGGATGAAGCGGAATTTTTATATTAAAGTTTACTATTACTAGGCCCAATGGACTATTCAACAACATCAAACATTTGTCCCACTACATGGGGTCTTCTATATGAATCATTTTTCTCCACTGTGTCGTGTTAAAAGTCAAATTCACATTTAAATCTAAAAGTGCATTCTCTTTTTTTTTTTTTAATTTATTTTTTTATATCATTTTCATACTCAAAATCACACCATTATTTGTTATCTATATATAACAATAGAATTATGTTTGGATTGAGTTTCATCAATTGTTGTGATGATTAAAACATTCATCAAACACATGACAAATTCAACAATGATTATGTTAGATACATCTATCATAAAAATTTTGATGCATTCAATGGAAGACCAAACAATTTTAAAAATTATTGAAATCATGCGCATCATTAGCTTCAGGCTTCTTTTGTTATATCATTTTTTAATGCTTTCCAAAACATCTTTTTAATAAAAAAAGTTTTTAAACTAAAAAATTTGTATCAGAAAATTGCTTTTGAAAACCGTAAGAAAGCTATACCAAATGTAGCCTTGGGACGGTTTTTTTGTTGATTCTTAAAGCAAATTTTCAGTACAAAAATTAAAATTTTTATACTAGAAAGTTGATTTAAGAAGCAACAAGAAAGTAGTCTCAAAGGAAGCCTTATGTAGTTAGAGAAAGTGAGGGGCTTTGATCACGCATTTAGGCGTGATTAGATCATTGAAGCTTGTCATCAACATCCAAAGATCTTTACTATTATATTCATAAAAAAATGACATAATTGAATTAGTATGTATTTTCCAAATGCTATGTGAAATTTTATCTTCAAAAGTTTTGCTTTTAAAAATATAGTGTACATATGGCCATTCAAAATTAAAGGTCATGAATGTATAATAGACTATTAACTGAACCAAAAAAATTAATTGATGAATTTATTAAAGAATTGTTGTAAAATAATCAAAACTTTTTTTGTGCCTTAGAGGTTGGTTTTCCTAATTCTTCAAAGTCTAGATTAATTTTTCTAATTATAAAATTAAATAAATTGACTAATTTGATAACTTTCTTAATAATTAGGAAAATGATCCCAAGCCCATCAATAACCTATGATTTTATTTTGATGAGATTTCAACATTAATTAACCCTTAAATAAAACTTTCAAATAAAGCAATTCCTAAAATTCACTTATAATTAACCCAATAAAAAAGTCACATTTTACAAACCTTAAAAATTTCAAACAACTAAACTCCATAAAATAAACTTTGTGTCAACTCTCTGTGCCTTAGGAAATTATTGTTCTTATATTCATAGGGTTCTTTATAAGTATAATAAATTCAAATATTGTGTACATGATTGTGTGAAAAATATTGTGTGAAATTGCATATAAATTGTAGAATAGACTATGAATGTATTAATATAATGTATTAAAGGATTCATGTAATATAATAAAATGTGGATGAATTAAACATATATATTGTTTTAACATCTATTTTTTAGGGACAATTATATTTTGTTTTTATCTTTCATAGATTTTCAAATTATAAGTTCCTTGCATTTGTCAGACTTGTGTTTGAGCTACTAATCTAATGGTGGTTCTCATCTTATTTTAAGATCTAAGACCGACGTTTTTGAATGTTATGTCATATGTTATCATTTTTTAGTCTTTTCTCAATCTTATGTTGACGGAATATAAGTCTGACATTATTAATAAATTGGTCAACTCAAATATTAAATTCAAATATCAAAATATTAAAGTCCAACATATGATATTTTGAAGTAATTTTTAGTTTCTTAGAGTTTAGTGTCCCGTATTTTTCTTCCTTTGATTTTCTTATAAAACTTTAATCCAAATCTCAATCAATCTCCAGTGAAATTTTAAAATAAATATTTCATCACACTATGTAGAAAACTAGTTAGGAAGATCTTGTTTGATCTTCTTCCAAGATCAAGAGAGGGAGAGAGGAGGGAAGAAGGAGAGGGAGGAGGCGTGAGCCAAAACTATGCAATTCTTTATTCCTTTTGGCTGCTTTCCTAATACAAGCTAAAGCCTATTAATAGGCACAAAAGCAACACCTACAGCTATACAAATAGCTACACAAAAACAAACCTAAATCTAGGACTAATACTGATGCAGCGAAGATCGTCGACTGGAGTGGAAGTGACGAAGGCCGGCGGCGATTAACCTGCAAGAGATGTTAGCGGGGGAAAACAGGAGATAAACAGAAGAATAGAAGAAGAGGGATGAGGAGGAACAGCTGAACGGCTGTGTATAGCTTTCTGTTTGTAAAATTGTCTGCCTACAAAAATGCTTTTTCCTTCTATGTATCTCCTCCAGGTGTACTAAAAAAAGGTGTAACAAACTAAAAGTTGGTATTAGTACTATGCTGTAATAAAATGGAAACTAGGTAGTGGAAATGTGCCATAAACGGTTATAAGGATAAGTTGTCCGGTGGGACAGTTTGTAGGAGTAAACCTGCTCCGCCCTATGCGGACTCCTCGTGCACCGCACGACCACGCATCTCCAAGCGCCCCGCACTTTCAACCCTGCTCTCCAAGAGCAGCCGACACTACCTCAGTGCCCCCCGGACTCCACCGGAAATCCAAAAAACTCCACCACAAAGATCCAATCTGATCTTTCAACCAAAGAACCGAAAAAATCTGCTTCAAGACCGATCGAAACTTGATTTAAAAATCAAGCAAAAAATCCGGACTCAACTGCTTCCATGCCTCCGATCTTCTCTGATTTTTTCTTGATTTCAGCCCAAGCAAAATTGGATCTGCCTCCTGATTTCGCACGTCTGCGAGCCTCCTTCCGTTCAGAATACCACTCCCTGCTTCAATATCTCCTTATTGCCTTCGGCCAGTCCGCCGAAATCCCGTGAGAAACCCGCTGGACCGCTTTCTTTTCTCGAATTTGACCAGCCGCGCCTGATCAAGACTTCCGATTCTTTCTCACCTCCGTTCAACTCCTCATGCAAGACAAATCCACCTCAGCCATACCTTCTTGCTTGCAACTTCCGATGTCAGATCCTTCTTAAGCCCCGCTACAGCTAGCTACAACCAGCTTCAAGATCCCTGCCGCCTTCTTGTATCCCGATCGGACACCATGCCCGATTCCGCCTTCACCCATGCGATCAAGCCTCCGTCTCCGTTCGAACTTGTCCCGTGCCGAAGCAACTTTTGGCTTCTTTCGTGCAAAAACACCGTCCAAAACACCTCCGGCTTTCCTTCTCCGACCTGAAGTCGCCTCCGATCGCGACACCGGTAGCCACCACCTCCTCTGACAGAACACCTTCCTCCTTCACGATCGCCACCAGGGCTCTGATACCAAATGTAGAAAACTAGTGAGGAAGATCTTGTTTGATCTTCTTCCAAGATCAAGAGAGGGAGAGAGGAGGGAAGAAGGAGAGGGAGGAGGCGTGAGCCTAAACTATGCAATTCTTTATTCCTTTTGGCTGCTTTCCTAATACAAGCTAAAGCCTATTAATAGGCACAAAAGCAACACCTACAGCTATACAAATAGCTACACAAAAGCAAATCTAAATCTAGAACTAATACCTAACACACTATATAGTCATAACAATATGTCACTAATTTAATCGATAGTATGCTCATGAGAGGACCTCTCCTGAGTTGTTATTAATCATAAAGATTTGTCCTTATAGGGAACAAAAAGCTCGGAATAAAATAACTCTAATCTAAGTTATATTAGATAAGAGAAAATCTTTGAGAATATTGATTTTTTTTTAATTATTATATTATCTTTGAGTTTATTGTAGAATTATATTTCTATTTTTTTAGATCATATAAATATTGTTTTTGTATTATATTCAATAAAAAAAGTAACTATTGATGTCAAAGATGAGATGACATTCCAACAACCTTAGGCTCTTCTTATTGTACCAATTAAAATACCATTAGTCCAAGCACCTATAATTATAATTACCCTCCATGAGAGGGTAAATTCACTCGTCGTTTTTAAATTTACTCCACTACGGCTTTATTTGAGATGATTTTTTTACTATTTCTTGAAAAATTTTGTACTAAAATACTGCTTAAAGAAGTAATAAGAAAGCCATCCCCGAACGAAGGCTAAGAAAGTTTTGTTGAGTTGCTTTCAATTTTTACTCTTATCTTCAAGCTCATTTATTGACTTTGGTCCTTTAAAGAATAATTCTTACGCGCATGCTACCATTTTTTTACCTTTGAGTGTGCAGAAAAGCCTTTTTCTTGTTATAGATGATAACTTCAGAGAACCTTGACCATCTCATAATTATTTTTCTGCATGGAATTATAATGTAATTTAATAAGAAGAGATTTCCAGAAGGAGTTCTATATATATATTTTTAATGAAAAAATGGAACCTTTTGCATGCAAGCTTCATGAAAATTAATGGCCAATGCGTTTCTCCGTTGCCTTTTCAGCTGTTTTATTCTTGTCATCTTGCTTTTGTCCGCCTTTTGTTTCGCTCAGCTTTTTCCATTTGACTGCTTTCGCGTTTAGCTACTTTAGAGGAGACAAATGATTAACAGTAATTCAATAACCATCTCTTAGGTGAGAAATTATTATGTGCGGATACCGGACGGTTCGGAGATCAATCAGAACGCACCATGTCAGCCAGTACACAATGATACCGAGCACTGGTATTGCACAAGAAAAAAATGATGTGACGTATTCTGGTTGATTTCCGGACGCCGTCCAGTATCTGCACAGAATAATTTTTCCTCTTTGATAGGATAGCAATTAAAATGTTAATTAAGACAAATAGATGATTAAGTTATAAAATATTTATATTAAATAAACATCAAGAACATAATTTATAGGAATACAATAGTGAAAATAAATTAAAATAATATGGAACGAAGATAGAGGATGAAAAAATAAAATAAATAAATTTAACAAGCAAGAATTCAGTAGTAAAAATGAACTTATTAAAATTAAAATGCTTAAAGGATACATAAAAATACAAATTAAATTTAATTAACATCTTATAGAACATTTATCAGGAATAAATGACGAATGAAAAATTATAAATTCTATTATATTTCTCTTTGCTTATTTGTGCTTTGTTTCTCTTGCCTATTGGTTGTATGTTTTAATTAGTGTTGGCTTCCTCATAAATCACTTATCAAGTACTCTTCATTTAAAGTCTTCATATCAATTTCTTTTTGGCTATTCTGTAAGATACTCAAAATTTCGAGTATTTGGATGTCTTGACTACTCATTATTCCATCCCTATTCCCATCACAAACTAATAAACTAATTATCTATTCCTCTTAGTGTGCCTATATTGGATACACAAACAAGTGCTTATATTTGTCTTGACCCTACCACCTTCAAAATCTATGTTTCTTTACCTATCAACTTTGTTGAAAGCATCTTTTCATTCACATCCTTGACTTTATCTCTCCCTCATTCAATTCTTGAAAATGCATTCATAGATCACTTTTGAGTCTTTATATATATAGGATCTCCCCTATTTCACTTTTCCACATTTCTCACTTTTGCCACCATAAACTATATCTCTAGATACGCATGTCTTGCCAATTGACTCAGTACTGCATCATGAGCCAGCATGCCGAATAACAACTAAGTAAGATGGCCCATATTATTCCTTTAGCACACCATTGAACCCAACCAATTGCCTTAGCATCTCAAGATCCAACCTCTATTAATCCCTCCAATCACCACTTCATGAGCACTTGGGCTAACAATAACATTAAAAAAACTTAAAGAAACTCAATCTTTATGAGCACTTGACCAAATAATGTTTGAGGGCTCTGTTGAGCCCAAAGCAACAAAGGATTAGTTAAGAAAGTTGGAGAAGATTTTTGATGGTGTGCAGCATTCTCCTAAAAGAAAAGTATCTATTGATGTATAAACGAATACAAAAACTCAAAATCAAAATCAAATCACTACGTACCAATCCGGTGCTGCTTCGCACAATCTTGAAATCACATAAATATTGTTCTCTAAACGATCTAAGTCGTGTTATGCAAGACTTCGTCAAGGCTCTCTACTCGGGCACATGACATCAGCTCATCTTTAAAGCGAGAACAGTATGAAAGGCATTTGTTCCGTCCTCCCACTAACGACCAAGAGCTCTTTTGACCTCCTCTTCCAGTTTGTCATCCTTCAAGTCTCCTTCGATGACATCCCTTCCTGTTAGTTCCAATCCCTGCAGCAGGTCAGCCTTTAATCCCCCATAATCCCTATCGAACTGTTACCATCGATACCCGACCTAGCCGCAATCACCCTTTTTGATTCAATCCTTCTGAATCAGTCTGTCCCTGCTTTACTGCACCGTCCCTCCTATGCTCAAAGCCTGTAGCAGATTTCTCTCTTCCAATGTGCCGATCCACTCCCAACCTATGAATCTCGATCTCATTTGCGACCCTTCTCACATCTGACCACTACATCTCCACCTCCTTCGACGACATTCCTTTCTGTTGGATCATAAGCCATGACGAGAGCTTGCTCGTTGCGAAGGTATCCATCTTTCTTCCTTTCATGAGCTTTTCAGCCAAATCTATCCCTTAAATCCACTGAATGGGATTTATGGCAAAAGAGGGAAACAGAGGATTTAACTGGCTGTGAGATTTAACAGTTTCCTAAATCCTATTTATTTAATCCTTAAACGGGGTTTGCGACAAAAGAGAGAAACAAAGGATTTTACTTGATGTGAGATTTAACAGTTCACTTAGCAGGATTTAGCATAAATCCAACTCAAATTCAACATAAATCATGTATACAAATAGCCCTTAATAATAATAATAATAATTATTATTATTATTCTTATTATTATTATTATTCGTATTATTATAATTATGCAAAAAGAAGAAAAAAGGGGGATATATGCCTCCTTCTATGTGCCATCGACCTTGACACAACCGTCAACATAGACACCTCCTTCGTTGCTTTGGAAAGGTATAAAAGGTCCAAACCTTGTCATCGACGCTTGCAGCGTGGCAAGCAACCACCTATGCGTGCTTTCTTAGCGCGGTGGGAGAAAACTCACTGCGATGCTTGTGCAAGGCATTTAGTGCTTGTGCATGCTTTTCTTAGTGTGGCGAGATAAAATTTAAGTTTCTGTGTACGTGCCTCAGTACCTATGAGGAAAGAAATTGTGCATTTTAGACGTACAGGTACCCCCAAAGACTCATGCACATCTTGTTTGGCATGGTGTGATTGAAGACTACGACGGCGGTGTCATGTGACAGTGATCGTACACATATTTCTTAAGGTTCAAGGAAGGTTATGACTCCCCAAATTTCCCCCAAGCAAGGTATATGTCGGGGTGTTGACAAAATTCCAAGTGAGATGCGTATGACTTGAGCAAATTACAAAGGACCTAATTATAATTTAATAGCAAGGAACTGGATCCTACAATATTAAAATGCACATTTAAATTAATAATATAAATGCTAAATTATAATTCAAGCATTAATGAATAAGGGAATCATGATGAACAAGACCTCGATGCATATTGACAATGAATGATAATCAATTTACAACATCTAAGCAATTACAAACAGACATTAATCATCAATACCTGCAAATATATGAGACACAACAAATGACACTAATTGATGCATGATGAATGTAACATACTTCTACAATAGTCCCCATGTAGTTGAATGCATTGTACTTGCAAGCAACAACAACTTGCTATAGAATACATGGGTATCTCTTACGTGCATGCATTAATGAAAGCCTTAATGCAAGCAATAGTTTTCTTTTAGAATGAAATGGCGGCGCTTACAAGCAATAGTAGAAGACCTGTCATGCATAGGGGTGTCAATTTTTGACACGACCCGAAACACGACCCGAACCCGACTAGAAAAAATCCGGGTTAGGGTCAACCCAGACCCAAAACGGGTCGGGTTTGGGTTTAACAAATCAACTCATTTTAAAAATAGGGTCAGATTCGGGTTGACCCAGCAACCCAAAATTGACACAAAAACTCATATTAACCCAAAAACTAGCAATTTTGGGTCAACCCTGAGTCATTCGTGTTGGGTCAGGTTGACCCAGACCCGAATCAGGTCGGGTTCGGGTCCGAGAACCTGACCCATTTTTAAAAAATGGGTCGGGTTCGGGTTGACCCGGATAGTGCCTGGTCAGTTCCGGGTTCGATCTGAACCCGACCCGTTGACCCGAATTGACACCCCTAGTTATGCATACAACAACTCAAATAAATACAACAGTCATTGAATACAACAATGCCTTGTAACCAATAATCAGCAGCTTGCACACAACTTGCCACTACAAACAATGAGGATGGCATGCATGATGCAAGCAAAAGGACCTCCATACAAGCACATTCTAAAGGAATGTATTGAATGTGTGACACCCTTCCAATCAGTATCCACTAACCTACAATCAATAGTAGAAATTCCTTTCAAGCATGAAGTGCATTAAATGATTACTTGCCAGTTACATGCACAAATAAAATCCAACAAAGAATGCAGCGTCATGTGCAATTAAGGTTGACATGTAAGGGGAATTATATCCTCTCACAATAGCAAAGATAATAGAAAATAATGAAAGAAGACCAATTAATACAAGACACTAAAAAATTATAAAAAATTTCATAAAAAGCCCAAAAATTACATAAATTATCCCAAGATGTGATAGCTAAAATTGAATAAAAAGCCATTGCCAAAATTTACATTATCATTTTGTCATAAAAAAGAAAAATTATTCATAAAAAAATTGTATCACAAAAATATAACTAAAATCATAATTAAATATCTTACCATCATTTTTTTTTCAAAATTTATTCTTTATCGGCATCACTAATTTGATCCCATCTTTAGACTTTCATGAGTTCAAAATTCTAATGATTATACACACCTCTCTAAGTAACTTTGAGTGATGCTCTCTATCTGGCTTATTCAAGCCATCTAGAATGAATATTGATATCTTATCTTTACCTATAAAATTTCTCCAGTGCCACGCCTCTATTATGACCTATTTTTTTTAGCACTTAAAACTGCGAAAAAAGAGCATTATTCTCAATATCGAATAAAAAAGTCATTTATATTCATCATAATTATTAAATTTGAGCAAGTCATATAAGTAATAATACCAGTGATAGTCTCCTCATTTTCTGGTGCAGATGGATGAGGTAAACCTAAGCTATTATTTGTTGGAGACGCTTCTTCTGTAGATAAATATCCTTCAAATGATACATGTAAATAGTTAGACATAAAATTATCTATTATAAAAAAAAAATATTTATCAAAGGATAGTGTTTAAGCATGTAAGAGCCAAAAACATTAAAAAGAACTTAACCTAATAAGTTTTAAAAAAAACCAACTAAATATAGACTGCACATTATTGCTAGTTGACGATACAAACAAATGTGAGTAATTTTCAATTATTCGAGAGCTTATCCATTTTTCCGGAGCCATGAAGTAATAAACTGTAAACTGAAAAAAAAAATATTGAAAGCTACAATATCATTTTATTATGATATTATTGACCTCCTTTTTGCTAAAACCTTAGGTCAAAGGGTTGACCTGGTCAAATTGACCAAGCCAGGCCCCAAAACCACCTCCCTTGTGTTCATTGGGTCAAATCAAATTTGTTGAGCCCAAACCCAAGCCTTGGGTCAACCTAGTTGACCAGGTCAACCGAGGTTGACCTAGATGACCCATACACTCTCCCTTTTAATTTTAAATCAAATTTAAACTCCCTTAGCCCAATTCTCTCCTCCCCTCATTTAGTGGGTCAGACCCAACCCATTGAGCCTGAACCCTTGGCCTGGGTCAACCTGGATGATCAGGTCAACCCAAGTTGACCCATTTAGCCCCTTTTGAGCCTAAATCAAATCCAAACCTATTCAAGCCCATCCTAGGCTCAAAGACTTGACCCCCTTAGGTTAAATTTACCATGTTGACTGGGTCAACCTTTGACTTGGACGTCAACCCAAGTCTAACATGATCAAATTTGACCTATTTAGGTCAAATTAAGCCTAATTAATGCATTGAATCCATTTCAATAATTCCCTAATGCAAACCCACTGACAAATCACCTTAATTTCCTCCTAATTAGCCTTAGGATTAATCTTGGTTGTTGATGATAAGTCTAGGCCTTGAAATAGAAGAAATTACAGTCTCCAAAGATCTTTTTGCTCATACTCTCTCCCTAGGTGCTCCCAAGCCATGATATTTGGTTTAAGAGCTCTCCCCAACTCCTTCCACATCTTCCAAGTCGTACCCCACCATTTAAGATCGCCGGCGAGATCTCTGACGAATCGAGGCCAAAGAACGTCCAAGGCAATTTCTCGACGATCCATAGCTCATTTAATCGCGACTTCAACTAAAGAATTATATGAGGACAATCCACAAGTTCAACCATATCAAAATTTTGAAGATCCAATGGTTAGATTCTCTAAAAACACTAGATCTAGTTCACCACACTTAGGGTTATATAACTTTTTTATAAATCGCATTTTAGACCGTGAAATGCTTTCCCACGAATGATCTTCATTCGTATTACTTGAGTTTAAAATTTCATTGTATTTTGTTGAGCCATTTGGGAAAACGAATCAAAAAAATGCATTAGGTCTCAATTTCGCCCTAATCCCGAGTGTGCAAGATCTCCACCATTGATCATATAATCAACGGTAGAGATCCTATCATTAAGCAATTTCGTCCAAACCGTAGAATGGATCCCATGGTCATTTGTTTCGTCTAGTACAATCAGAGCCGGATTCATACCGCGTGGGATCGAACGACGCATGATCTGTGCTGACGTGGATTAGTGTCGTGCCATTTTCTGCGCAATCATTGCCAATGATTGTGGGGCAATGCAATCATTGGAAATGATTGCCCAGAACCGCAGATCCAATCCCGGGTCGCCATGTCACATGACCACTGTTGTTTTATTTAACTTAAGTTTTAAATTAATTTTAAATGCTTTTAAAAATTTAAAAAACTTTAAAAATTAATTTAAAATTATTTTGAAATCCAAAAAATGAATATAATATTTAATCATTATTCATCAGAATTTATTTCTTTAATTTTAACATATAAAATATCTATTAAATTTTCTTTTTTTTAAATCTATTTAATGTTCAATCTATTTTAAGCATTTAACTTAACATTTAAATTTAAATATATTAAATATATTTTAAGTATAAAATTAAATATTTTCCTCTCAATCCTCTTTAAAACTTAAATAATTTTTTTGAAATTGATAGTAATTCAAAAGATTTAAAGCCACTTTGCATTTTAGTATTATTTAAGGTAATTTTAATTATCAAATATTAAATACTTAATTAAGATTTAATATTTTATTAGTTTAAATTTAAATAGTAATAAACTCTTTTTATTTCTAAAATCAGGAATCTTTTATTATCATTAAATTAAGTATTTCTTATTTTATGTAGATTTTAATAATTAAACTAATAGCCTAAATATTAATTATTAACTAATTAACTACCTCTCAAACTTATAAAAAATTATTTCTTTAATTATTTAAAAAACAAAAATATTTTTAAGATTTAATTTTAAAATTAATAAATATTTTCCTATTTTAAATTATTTCATATTAATTAATTATTAAGTTGTCTAATTAAAATTAAGACTAATATAAGAATTTAATTATTTACCAACTTTGTAAACATACTATTTCCTAAGTTATCTAACTTATTCAGAGAATTATTATTTTCTTTTATTAAACTAAATTATTAATAATATGTTTTCCTAATTTAAATTTATCTAATTAATTATTACAAATTACTTTATATTAATAATAATTAATTATTAAATTATAACATTTCCAAAAATATAACAATTAGTTTAATAAATTATTTTGCGAAAATAAGAGAACATTTTTATTTATTTACTTTTTAATTTAATAAATAATTTAATTTATTTTTCTTAATTATTTGATTACTTAAATACTTACTAATTAATTAAATTTAAATATAAATTTATTTTAAAATTTAATAAGTATTTTAAAATATTAATTATTTTAAACTATTTTAAAATAGTTTTTAATGATGTTAAACTTTGATAATTTGTATTTATTTTATTTTAAATCGGATTTTGGCGTATAATATCTCGTATTTTTTAGAAAATTATAAAATTCAATTTAAAATTATTTTTAGAAACCAAGATTTAGTTTTTTGATATATTTCCTATATTATTTAATTAGTTGACTATTTAAATAATACTTAAATATTAATATATTTCTTATTTTGAAATTAAAGAAAATTATTTTCAACCCTTTTGAAACCACCTTGGGTGGCCATTGGATCTCCCATCAATTTACATATTTAGTTTTGTTGAACTACTTTAAATTACATTACGTTCTAAAAATTATTTATCTAGTATATGTATTTTAAATTGTTTTAAAATTACATATATTTTAAATCCCTAATTTTGGAAGATTCACTTTGCGAAACTTTAAACCTTCCCTATGCTTATGAATAACATTCATGGAAGGTGGATTAGTGGATGATTGAGCCTCAATCATTCACTAATCACATTGTTAAGAGTGCTTAGCTATTATTTTATAGTCTTTTGAATGTGTAGGACGCACGAGCACTTAGCTTAGGCCCTCCTTGATCTTAAGATTGGTATGTTTACTTTCTTTATGCATTCCCTGCATGTTATCCTAAGGATTATTCATTGAGTTTAATTTTAAACCTACTTAACATAGCGATGACCTAAGGATAATAATTAAGAACCTGTCTAGCGAATTTAGAAAAATTATAGGAGTTAGGATAAATCCCCGATTGGCATGAAACTTTAAAACTTAAACTTAGTGAAATACTAAATCTCTTAGAATTTTTTAAGAATTTTTAGGAGCCTTAAAACCACTTAATTAACAAACTCTAATTTACCCTTAAATTAAGTCCCGAGAACTTCAAAAATTTGTACTAAATTTATTTTAACTCAAAAAATTATCCATAATATATTAAACTCTTTAGAATTTAATTCTTAACCTCAGATAAGTAGGGCACTCTGATTGGACTTTAATATGAACCTTAATTTAACTTTAACAAAAAATCTCTTTTTTAATTAAATTAAATAATTACAAATTATTATAAATTTCATATTTTTCTCAAACACTTAGAAACATTTTCTTAGGTCATTTTTAACCTTTGGGATGGTTCTAATTAGTTTAGAGCTGATTTGGATCAAAACCTCTAAAATTTCGTTTAATAAATAATTTTAATAATTCATTAAATTTCCTGAACTTTAAAAATTCATAACTAATTCTAAAAAATTCAAATTGGGCAAACTAAAAGGCATTAAACTCTAATTAAAATCTTATATTTTCTTAAAAAATTAGGTTCACAGAAACAAATCTAAATCAAAAGTTAATTTTTCAATCAACTGTAGTTCATTAACTAGGGTCCGAAACTTCTAAAATTCATATCTTTACCTATAAAACTCTAAATCTTGCAAACTCTTCTAACCACCCCCCTTAAGGCCTAATATTTAAAATTTTAGAACCCCCAATCCTAGCCTAGTTCTAATAATGACCTTTTGGACCCCCTTAACCTAGTAGATAGGAGGATCACAAACCTTCTAAAATCGGCTAATATAATTTAAACTTCCAAGATTATTATGCTAAACATTAAAATTGATCCACAAATTAAATTAACTAAAATAGATCCCAACTCATTAATGCTTGAACTTTAATCAAAGTTTCTTTTTCAGACCTTCAACAAACCTGAACTTTAAACAACTTGAACTAGTAACCCGACATATAAACTATCCAAAGCCACACAAGCCTACTACACAAACATAGAATTATTTGCTAAGGCACCACTTCTAGCTCTAGGATTAAGATCGATATTTTACTTTTTTCTACTTTTTGTGATGTGATACTCTTGAATGTGGCACGTGTGATTGATTATTTTACTTTGCTCTATTATGTTGTGATTGATCTTTATTTTATTATTTTGATTTATATACTCTGCTTGTGATATGATGTGTGCGATAGATCACCCATGGGCTAGGAGCACTTTTGATACAAGCGATATCTTATGCAGGTGGTCACGCTCATGCATCGTTAAAATAAAGGGGACAAAATAATTAAAGATTTAAAATTAATGGTTTTTTTTACAGGTGCTCTAGAGACTGCTCAATCCCCTTTAAAATTAAAAGAGCGTGACCAACTGTGTTTACTTTTTGTGTATATTAACTGCTTAGGTTGTGCCATATAAATTGCTTGGGATGTTTTTCTTAGGATAACCCTGCAGGTTCAGTTTGTGTCTAAATTTTTTATTTTTTTAATGATATAATTTGTAATTTAATATCAAGTTGTAAAAGTATTTAAACACAAGATATTTCAAGTACTCGGTACCCAAAGAGAAAAAAGAAAGACTCTTTATAGGAAATTTTTTAGTTATTTGGGTACCCTTATGAAGGACGATCTAATGAAGGATGTGCTGAAGGAAGACAATATGAAGGAAGGTGACTCACTTGAAGATGATATATTTGAAGACAAAGACTTGAAGATAAAATGTCTTGTATTTAAGACTTACATTATTTAGTAGAATTAGAATCCAGATTGTTGTCAGTGGGGCCTAACCACCATTATTTTTCTGTAGACCCCAAGTTATACGATACTTGCCCCAGACTTTCTTACTTTACTTTGTATGGATTTATATTGATGTGTTTACTTTGTGTGTGTAGTATATATATATATATATATATATATATATATATTGATTTCTTTTTTGCAAGTGCTTGACCTATTTTCGCTAGGCTCTCTAGGATAAAATTATTTTTCTACTCGTAATCAAATTCTAAAATTTTAAGAATTAAATAACACAAAAACCTAACGACCTAGGGAATAGCCGAAATCGTCCGGGGTCGTATGCATATTAATTTATTTTCTCTCTCCTTATATAAGACACTTCTCCACCTTTGGGTAGAATTAGGATAATCTGGCCTATGAGGATGAGGTTCCGGACCTGGGGAAGCCTAGTCTTTTTCTAAAAAAAATATTTTATATAAGCCTGTTTTTAAAATTCTAAGCATTTATGGTTTGGTGATCTTTTAACTAGCATGCATTTCATTAGAAACTCACTAAATTAAAACTTTAATTGCATTAGCTCTAGGAGCATTCACCCTACATAAGTTTAAGGATAATTAGAAATCTCTCAAGACATCATCCTTAATTTCAAAAACTTACCTATCTACACATCTTTCATAAAGACTGGATAATATGAATTTTATGCATTTAGGTGGTTAGCTGGCTTTTATTTTTAGGCATGATATAAGCCCAGATGTATATATTAGCTAGGACATAGATGTTAGTGTTGGGTAGAACATTAAATCCACCTTAGATTCATGGTTCAATGCTACTATATTGGGTGTCTCATAGTATGCCTCATCGATGGATAAGTCTCATTTTCTTCAGGGGCTATAAATCTCACATATCCGCATCACATAGATACTGCCACCTCCATCCTTCCCCTTTGTATGCTCTGAGTGATTTATTTTCCTTTTCTTTACTTTCTTCTAAGTGCCTTAATCCTTCCGAGTGTGGATCTGAGTCGTGTATATTGACTGAGCCACTTTGAACTCTTCCTTTCCGTTTGTGTAAGATTTCTTAGTATCCCCTTCATGTCAATCCATTTTTTGAAAAAAATAATGTCGGATCCTTAATTGAGAGTTTAACTACGGGGGCTTGCGCCCATGCGAAATAAAACTCCATAATAAATAAATCCCACTTTAGCTGATGTATCGGATGGGGGAAACCCCATGACACTGATTAAGTTATGCATATTATCACCCATCAAGACGCACTGGCAAGAGCCGCTATCCTCAATGGATGATCGTATGTGGGATCTAATCTGCCCTCTCATTGGCCCGCTTGTGAAGAGCGTAGAGGTCTGCGATTGTTTCTATCCCTCAGGTGGTGCGGTCGTATAACCCTTTGCATTGATTGATTGGTGCTACACTCTTTTCTTAGCAGGAACAAGTTATGATAGGAAAAAAATTTCATTAATTGGAAAGAAAGTCTTAGAATTCTTTGACTTTCATATTTTCACGATTCTTCGTTGTACAATGAAAAAAAAAGGGAAGGGTGAATTATAATTGTAATGAGATACATCTAAAGTTTTTGAGAACCTTTTGAATAATTCCTCTATTTAAACGGTTCTCAAAAACTCGCACAAATTTTCATTGCATTGTGTATCAGACGATTTTTTTATGTATTCTTCATGTATTTTCTTTTATTCAATTATAGATTCATTGGAATGAACCATAACTATGGAACCCAATTCCTAATAGATTGATCCCAAAATAGCATATCCAAATTAGGAGAAATCCTATAGAAGCTACAAATTCCAAATTTGTCCCTTGATCTTGCAATTTTTGATTTGTTTTAGTGTGTAAATAAATTGCATATATTCCTAAAAAATAAGTCAAGGGTTAGGCCCTCGCTGATTTTCTTGGTGCACACCCTGTCTCTTGCACATCGGTACCCTTTCGGATGTCCATAGATATGAGAAACAAATAAGTTGAAAAAACATCCTATTCTTTATCACTATCAATGTTAATATGTACATCAACATCATCTTCACTATAATATTCAACTAATATTCTATCATATTCCTCTTCTTCATCTTCATGGCTTATAAATCATCAGTTTAAGTTGGTTGTACATGCACATTTTCTACATAATCTAAAATTTATTGCTATAAATCTTTCATATGTAAGAAACCAATCTCACTAAAATCATCTTGGAAGTTCACATCATTTTGCTCGTCTTATTGAAACGTCGTATTTTTGTTTAGTTGTTCAGTGTTAAGTTGATATTCATTCAAATAATTCATGAGGGTGGGATCAAATAAATGCATATGCTGCACTTTCTGTACAGAATATCAATCACCTCTTAACTTTGTATCATTAATGTATAATACCTGAGTAACTTGACATGTTACTACATAGGGATCATTATCATACCAAGTTTTACTTATATTTATAGATGTGAAATCGCCGTTAATTACAAAGGAGTTTTTTTGCTCAAGATCAAACCATTTGCACTTAAATAATACCACATGATTTCCATCAATATTGCTCAAATCAACTACAACAGTTAAAACCTCGTAGAAATCAATATATATTTTATCTTTATGAGAATCATGAACTGATACACCACTATTTTGGGTTACCCTTTGAATGTCATGTTGGTTGACTAGAAACTTAACTTCATTAATAATACACCCTGAATATATATTGACATAAATATTTGGACCCATTAATAAAGAGTAAAGACCTTCATTGCCTTCCAATGATCCATGAAGATTCAAGTTCTTCAACTAAAATCAAGTTAGTAATCAAGTTTTGTGAAGTTGTTAACATTAGAAAAAAAATTATAAATATAAACAACAACATCAAGCCTTTGTCCCACTATGTTGGGTTGGCTACATGAATCCTTTTTCACCATTGTGTCTAGTTAAAAGTCAAATTCTCATTTAAGTCTAATAAAAAAAGATTATTTCTAATATTTTCTAATCAAGTCTTTTTAGGTCTACCTCTACCTTTCTTAACATAAATCAAATCTAATACCTCAACTTTCCTAACTGGGTCATCGAAAGGTCTCTGTTTAATGTGACCAAACCATCTAAGCCGACTCTCTATAATCTTATCTTCCATTTGAGCTACTTCAAACTTTTCACGTATATGCTCATTTCATATCCTATCTCTAAGGGTCAAGCCACTCATACACATAAGCATCCTCATCTTTGCAACACTTAACTTAGTATTATGCTTCTCTTTTAATGGTTAACATTGAGCGTCATAGAGCATTGCAGCTCTCACCACCATCTTATAGAATTTTCCCTTAAGTTTGAGGGGGAATTTTCTATCGCACAATAAGCCCGATGCATTCCTCCACTTCAACACTCCAACTTGAATTATGCTGATAATATCCCTATCTATTTAACCATCACTCTAAATAATAGATCCAAGATATCTAAAATATGTACTCTTATTAATGAATTGATCGTTCAAAGTCACAATCCCCTTACTAGGTCTATTGCTACTAAAATTACACTCCATATATTCAGTTTTAGATATACTCAAGCAAAAACCTTTAGACTCTAAAGTTGGCCTCCATAATTCAAGTTTACCTTCAACTCTCTCTTTAGTCTTATCAACAAGAAGAATATCACCAGTAAAAAGCATACACTAAGGTACATCCTCTTGCAAATGTCTAGTGAGAACATCCATAACTAAAGCAAAAATATATGAACTTAAGGCTAATCCTTGATGTAATCCAACCAAAATAGGAAAATACTTGGTCAAACCACCTTGTGTTTGAACATAAGTAATAGATCATGCAGACATATTTTTAATGATTTGAATATAAGCATTATTAACTCCTTTCTTTTCAAGAACTCTCCATAGCACTTCTCTTGAAACTTTATCACATGCTTTCTCTAAATCAATAAATATCATATATAGATCCTCCTTATTTTCTCTATATTTCGCCATCAAACCTCTCAATAAATTTATGGCTTCCATAGTAGACCTACCCGGCATGCATCCAAATTGATTTTGAGAAAAATTAGTGTCACATCGCAACTTACGCTCCATAACTCGCTCCCATATTTTTAAAGTATGACACATTAATTTAATTCCTCTATAATTCGCACACTCCTGTGCATCATCTGTATTCTTAAAAATAGAAATTAACACACTCATTCTCCATTGATCCGACATTTTTTTAGTTTTCAAAATAATATTAAAAAGTTTAGTAAGCCAAGAAATTCCTTCATCACCTAATTGAGCATAATGAATAAAATTAAGAAATTGAGTATCTCACTCTTTGTTCAAACTCTAATGAAAATTATTCTTTTTTGCTTTGTTGCCACATCTTGAATAAATAAATCTTCTTTTCTCAGCTCATTCTATGATCATCAATATAAATGAACAACCAAGTGAACCATTATGTCAAAAAAAAGCATGTGAAAATAACATTTCAAATTGGCAAATTATATTGATAATCATATCTTCTAATTTATCCTACACATTCAATCTCAGTGTCTTAGCATATAATATCCTAAAATTTTTTGGCAAATCACTTAAAGTATTATGCACATCCTTTTTTAAATATCCACGCAATCCTAAAGGAATGATTCGTTGCAACATAACATGACAATCATGGATTTTTAATTTTATAAGCTTACCATTTTGAATATATACTTATCTAAATATATTTGTTGTGTAATCGTCTAAAAAATTTACTGATCTAACAAAGTTGAGAAACCTTTCTATCTCTTTTAGAGATAGTGTGTAAGAGGCCGGAGGTTTAAGATACATCTCACCTTATTTTTGCAAATGTAGCTCATACTTTATGTCTATATCTTGAAGATCCAAATGAGCATTCTCTGTATCTTTTGTTTTTCCTTCTATATTTATTAAGGTCCCCAAAATATTATCACAAATATATTTTTTCAATGTGCAGCTAGGATGCTTTCCAAACTTTACATTCTTTAATGATTCCATTTTTTATAATATTTTATCTCCTGATAAAACTTAAGGTCTCACTCTAACTTCATGCTTTCCATTAAACTTTCTACTTTTTCTCCATTTGTGGTCTTCAAGCAAGAACCATATGTGACTCATGTAACAAATTTTGTTTCATAAATATTGTGAATAAGTTTCAATATCACATAAAAAAGCAGCATGCATTTGAAATGTATTCTTACTTACATAATCATAAGTTTTGATATCATTCACGATTAGTCATTTAATTCTACTATAAGGGTCTTTAAATACACGTCCATGTCTTTCCTAGGAGTAGCTGAACCAGGAATTAATAGTGTCATAAACATAACCTCAGATGACATACAGTTCTAAGGAGGTAAATTATATGACATAAGAATGATGGGTCATATGCTATAAGTACTCATATTACCAAAAGGATTGAATCCATTTAAAGCTAATCCAAGGCGTACATTATGACAATCTTCACAAACAAGGAAAGCTAATATCAAAATCCTTCCAAACTTTCGAATCAATTGCATGCCGGCCTTAATACATTTTCATCCCCAAACTAATTTTCCTTATGCCATCTCATTTCATGACTAGTTTTTCTTGACACAAATAAACATTGTAATCGAGAAGTAATGGAAAAATAATGTAGAATTTTATGAGTATTTTCTTTTCTTTTCCATCATTAATTTTTCATCTTGATTCCATGCACTCAGGACATTCTTCTTTATTCTCATAATCTTTCCAAAATAAAGCAAAATCTTTTTTACAAGCATGAATATTTTCATATCTCAGTGCAAGATATGATAAAATATTCCTTAATTCATAATATGAAGATGGAAGTTTTTCACCCTTTTGTAAGATAGATTTTATGAATTCAAGGATCATGTTGCATGATTTATTTGTCCAACGTTTAAGAACTTTAATGTATAGTAACTTTATAAGAGCAGATAACATAGGTAAACATGAACTAGGGTATAAATCACGTTATGCATCTTTTTGTAGTCTATCAAATATAGTTGTTTCATCTTTGTCGATATTTCCCATTTGGTAAATTATTTGAGAGAAGAGTTCATGAAAGTTCCTCTATACATATCCTCTAAGATTTATTGCATCTCATCAACCTCTTCATTTGTATTATTAAGATCATTCACATCTCTTTTTCCTAAATCTATATCATTGAAAGCTTGAGATATTTCCCCATTACATGTGCATTCAATATTTGATATTTGTATTCCATTAATTAGCAAATGATTCTCTACGACACTATAAGTCTGAAAAATGACATTTGCACAAGAACGACATGGGCACCAAATCGTCTCTTTTTGAGGGTTATTTCGTGTGCAAATTTAATAAATGTAGTGACTCCATTCTTATATTGTCGCAAATGTCTATCTTTGAGATTAATCAAACTTTTATCTATTGCTTTGACCTAACAAAATTATGAAGCAAAAATAATTATTACATGACTAATCCTCTACCCCATTTAAAAATTATTTAAATTTAGCTAAATATTCATAAATAATATGCTTCAAATTATTTCTCATTTGATACTTTTTTTGAAGATAATAAAAAATTCAATGTCAATGAAAAGACATGAAGCTTAAAGAAGATAATAAAAGTTTATTGCCAACAAGGATGATAATCTCTCTATTGCATATAAAATTTATATGATATTTCAATATTTTGGTAATCAATGTCAATTATCAAAAGAAAAAATTTAATATATATATATATATATATATGCATGCTAATCTAATATTTCACTTCCACATGAAAAATAATAACCTTGATCTTTACTTTATTTGGGGAGAAGTTAAGAAAAACAAGATTCCCGTTGCACATGTTCTCATTGATGATCAGATTATCAATGCTCTCACCAACCCCTTGTCATGTGCTCTATTCTCGAACATCATTTTACGATTAGATTTCGACTAGAGCTCCATCTTATAGTGACACTTTAAAATCAATTAAATTTTAATTATTTGTAAAATTAAGTTTTGCTTTATAGACATATTTTGTATATTTGAATTAGTTAATCCCAATCATCTTGGATTTTAGCATCAATCAAAGAATTTAACCATTCCATTTAAGGAGAAACATACAAGTGAAAACCTTCCTTCAATATATCTTCTCTCTATAATTCTCACCCAAAATTTCTCCTTCGAATATTTCATATTTGAGCAAACTCAAAAAAGCTAACAAAAACTTATTCACTCCTTTGAAATAGTGAGTTACTCAACTTGCAAGAATTAGTTTGGAGTTTGCTGAGCTTGCTGAGCATCTACGGAAGAATTTCACCTCTTTCACTCACTCTTGGAAGGGAGGACCTCATTATTCTTCTTTCTTCCTCATCAATAACCTGTTTGCTGTGCTAAAATAGGGCTTAAAATGGGAGCTAACTTTCAGTCCACGAATTCTTCAATAGTGAAACAGCTCAGTCTATGATCAGACTGAAAAGAGAGTTCAAAGGAATATGTTGAAAGGGTTAAGAACGTAGAACACGACATGCTTAATGATAAGATTCTCCTTTTCCAACCTTCATGGGTGGTTCTCAGCTGTGTGGCTTCAGTTTGTTTCCTACTATACTTTTATTCTTTGTAAAAGAATTCTTATAGTTACATTACGTACAAATGGAGGGTACTCTGTAATTCTAAAGCAGCTTATACCATCAGAATAAGGAATTCTCTGTCTTAACGAAACAACATGATATTTAGGGGAGATTAATTTACTTTTTGAAAAGAGTTGCAGCTTTTTTTTCTCTTTTTTTAAAGTTAAACTTATTGAATGTTTAAAGCTTGGCTTGCTGCTTTTACTTCGTAGGGGAGTAAGCGAGTGCAAGTGGTTCAGTCTCTACCTGATAAATAATCCGTGAGTCAAGTTCAAGGAACTAATCAGGCAAGTTTAAACTAGCCTTAAGTCGACTAGTTAGCTCGTGAGCCGGCTTGTTTAACAAAGAGACTACAACAACAACAACAACATCAAGCCTTTATCCCAACAACAACATCAAGAGACTACATGCATTAAATTAAATAAGCATAAAATTCATTTTAATTTAAAGGATGAATACATCATCAAAATAGAAAAATTACTTGCATGCATCAAAATAAATTTAATTGAAATATTAGTTTACTAAAATTATATAAAATTACATTTTACTAAATAAATCTGTCATAAATATTCTAAGAAAAAATAATATATTTAATAAATAAAATAAGGATCTTAAAAATATAAATCTAAAAAAAAAAACATGTATATATTATATATGGATCTATGAAAAAATAGTTTAGTAAATACAGGGCTAAGGAAAAAAATATTGATCTCGTTAAAAAAAAAAGCATAGATGTAATAATATATATATAATACGAGAAATATGATACATTAAGGAAAAAAGGCTACATAAAATCTAACGATTGATAAAAGCCAAAAAAATAAAATAAAATAAAAGTATCAAAATTCTATATTTTCTAAGCTAATTAACTATCTTTAATTAACAGAATATTAAGCAAGATAATATGTAAATAATAATTTTAATGTTATAATTATCAAAATTAAGCTCAAATAGTTTTTTTAACAATACTAATAATCAATTCTAAAAAAAATTAGCACATAATTACTAATTATTTTAGCATATAATTACTTAAAATAACATGAAAGGAAAAAGTATTAAATAAAACTTTACAATATTATTATTATCAAATCAAATATGAAATATGACTCAAATGAGCTCATAAAAAATATGATGAACTACGAAGTAATTGAAATATAAATCATATAGCACTGCAAGAAAAGAAGAGATATATATCATATATATATATATATAATATATAAATAGATATACTAATATATATACATATATATGTGTGTGTGTGTGTGTGTGTGTTGGAAATGGTGGTATTTATCCGTTGTCATCTTCAAAGGAGGCGCTTGGTGGCGTAACTAATCTCACGGCTGGTCTAATGGCAACCAATCCCATAGGTGCCGGACCTGCACTTTCTTTTCTCCTCACTGAAGGGGTCACGCGGCATGGGAGAGAAATCGAATGTGGGCTAGGGTATTCCCAACCACGCTCGCCCACCAACCCAACTAAGCCCGTGGGGTAAATATACATATTTGATTTCAATCAACCTTATTTTTGTGAGAGAGAGAATCATATCATAAAATGCCACCGGCATGGTGAATAATATCATTGGTCCTATGGCCAACAAAAGATGGAACATTAGAAATCTTATTAAAAAATCATTATGTATATGAAAAAAAAAATCAAATATCTCGTTGAAATTTGCCGGTAATGATTGACTCAATGTGATTAAGATAAATTAATTTTGAGATAATTGTAATTACTAAATAATTAATTAATCAAAATTTAAATTATATTTATGTTGAAATAAATATTAGAATTTTCAAATTCATCATAATTAAATTTGAAATAAAATATTCCAAAGTTTTTTTTCTCTCTGAGAATCTTAACGAGAAGATGAAGAAGAACAAGCATGCGGTGCCTTCCCCCAAACTAATAGCCAAACAAACTGCTTTGAAAATTTCCAGACCGAAGAGCATGAAATCTACCTACAGCGAGATTCTTCTTAGCTTCATAGCTTTGGACATACGGCTGTACTGTTTGGCTGGATTCGCGTACAAAATCAGTGGATGTATATTAATTACTATGAATGAAAAGGTCTTTCATACCTTCCTCTTGAAAAGATCTCAGATTCTGTAAAGCTTTATCTCTGAAATGAAAGGTTTTGAGCAAGCGATGCTTTGATACCATAATTATTGGCACTTTCTTTTTTCTTTTAAAGACTTTTAATTTATTATCAAATGGTATTAACTAGCAGATATAGTACAATCATTTTATGTATAATACCTTCTTCTTCATCTTAAAAAAAAAAAAAACTTTTTTATTCTGTTATAAATTTATCATCCAGAATTATTTTACAAAATGTTGATTGAAGAATTTGTTAAGAAAGGCTCGGATGCTTTGTTATAGTCCAATGATCAGTAGTGGCGGTGGCACTTCAACTGAAAAACTTTTTTAACCGTGAAGGCGATATCCGATCATTTAAAATTAAGTAGTATGAATTGCCTGGTATAGCTCTATAACTAGATGGATCAATGAGTGCAGAACCAGAGTAAGGAGTAAGCGTTGGTTAGTCATAAAAAAATTAGTATTGAGGGAGAAATTATTCTGTGGGGAGACCGGACACAGAATGACATCCGGAGACTAATTAGAATGCGCCATGTCAGCAGCACCAAGCTGCGGTACCGAGCAAGGGATGACATGGCGCATTCTGGTTGAGTCCGGACAGCTTTCATCATCTGCACAAAATAATTTCTCAGGACAAAGAGAGACATATAAGAAGATAAGAGAGTTTGGTGAAGATAAAAGCAGCTAAAAAATGTCTTAGCCCATGGTATTAAAGCAAAATGCTTGCTTGAGGCTTTTAAGGGCTTTGTAAAGATTATATATATATATAAGGTGGTTTGTATTCATGAAGCTTAGGGGTTGGGTAATGAAGACATCCTCATACATATGACCTTGGGAAAAGACATTATTCACACAAAGTTGGTGAAGATACCAATGCTAACTAATAGCTACGTTCAGAATTAGTCATAAAATGATATGCTTGATAATTAGACTATAAGTATCATTATAGCAAAACTGGCAAGGAAGAAGCAACACACAGGAAGAAAACAATACGAAATAGTAAAATGTATATATGTTCTACCCTGTTTTACTATCATCAATACATATATAAATTCTATTATATATGTAACACTATATCATGCGCGCTAAGCATAAAAATAAAAGATAAATGAATATTGTACCAGAAATAGAATATAACTTTAACATAAGGAAATGGAGAATGATATTGGTACTGTATTGGTAGTTGAATATTCCTCAGCGACATGTGCACTGCATTAGACCTCCAACATCAAAAGAGCTCGCTTTTGATGAGATGAGAGTAGTAGGAGCATTATTAGGTGGGTAATACGTGTAGATGTCAACAACATTGAAGGTAGAAAACTTTTTGAATTTGGAAGATAAATCAATAATGTAAGCATTATCATTGATTTGACGTAGTATGGGAACTAGCCAATCTTTTTTGGACTGAGTTTGGAGTAACTACCTGACAGGAATCACTCTTTGAATAGGCGAAGCATAACGAGATCACCAAGATTGAATACTTTGATTCTACGATGTCAGTCAGCTTGTTGTTTATAAGTGGTATTGGAGGTTGTCAAATTGTCTTTAACAGTTTTTATTGTATCAACACATTGAATGGCTGTTTTGGAATTGATTAGATGTGACATTTAGGTAGAACCGCAAGATCAATGAGATGATTTAACATCTTTGTATAGATTATATTAAAAGGGAATTGGCTAGTAGAGCGATTTTGGATTTTGCTGAAAAAGACAGCGAAGCATGCTAGCAAATGCCCGGTTGATGACCTCCGTTTGGCCATCGAATTGTGGGTGATAGGCAAATGAAAGTTTAATATCAGTGTTCAAATGCTTCCACAACTCTCACTAAAATGTTGAAAATTGATCGGCAATGACCATGATGAAATCATATCCATATTTTGTGCATGGAAGGCCAACGACAAAATCAAGACTTAAATCTTCCCAAATAGAATCAAGAACAAATAGAGAGGCAAATCTAATCCTGCATTTTGAGTTGTTTCCTTGTAAATCTGGCATACATGACAACATTCGACAAAATGAGTGATATCATGACGAATATGCGGCCAATAGAAACAAAATTATAGTTGTTGTAATGTTTTGTCTCGGCCCATGTGAGAAGCCAAGCCCCCACAGTGATTTTCTTTTATTAGTTGTTGTCTCCATGAAGAGTTGGGAATACATAAGTTGTTACCCTTAAAATGGAAGCCATTCCGTATGCTGAAATCATCAACTGGGTGACCGTTTTGGCAGCTAGTCCACAAAGTAAAAAAATCTTAATCATTTTTTGTATATCTCTTGTAATTGTTGTAAACCTATAATCTCTGTTTGAAGCTGATTGAGTAGTGCAGTGCGGTGGCTAAGAGCATCGGCTATCCGATTTTGTTTGCCGGTCTTATATTTTATCACAAAACTAAATTTCTAGAAGAAAATGATACAACAGACATGTAATCAGTTTATGGTTACTTCATTGTTAATGTATTGGAGTTCTTGATTAATCACTATACAAAATAAAAAATCTTGATGAAGCAAATAGTATTCCCACTGTTTAAGAGCATTGACTACCACATACAACTCTTGTTCATAAGATGACCTTTTTTGCCGGTTTGAACTTAGTTTATCACTGAAAATTCAATAGGTTTGTTTTTTTTTTGTGATAGAATTGTACCTATGCCCATGAAAGAGGCATCTGTATCAGCTTGGAATGATTTGTCGAAGTTAGACTAGGCAAGGACATGTGCTGAAGTAAGGATCGTTTTAATGGTTTCAAAGCTTTGTTGTTGTGCGAGTGTCCACAAGAAATTTTTAGAATTTAAATAATCTGCTAATGGGGCCATGATTATGCAAATCCCTTGATGAATCTGCGATAAAAATTTGCTAGTTCGTGGAAGCTTCAAACTTCAAATAAGCTTCAAGGAATAGACCATTCTAAAATAGCTATAATTTTATGTGGATCCATATGAGTGCCATCTGGTGCGAATATATATCCCGAGAAATGAACTTGAGTGGTAGCAAGTTCACATTTGGAGAATTAAGAAACAATTTGTTGCATCGAAGGCTTTCAAAGATACGTGTCAGGTGATTCAGATGATTAAAAAAAAAGAATTATACAGAAAAATGTTATCGAAGTAAACAACATCGAAATTGTCGAGAAAAGGTTTGAGAACCTCATTCATAAGGTGCATAAAAGTGGAGGGTGCAATACATAATCCAAAGGGCATCACCTTCCATTCATAACGACCTCGAGTTTTAAAAGCCGCTTTCCACTCATCAATAGGTCGATCCTAATTTGATCATATTCTCTTCGCAAGTCGAATTTAAAAAACATGGTGGCACTAGCAAGTTTATTAAGAACATCATTATTTAATTATAATTTTATTGATTGCACGACTATTTATACACATTCATCAATGACCATCTTTTTTGGGTACAATGCGTACGAGAACAGCATAAGTGCCCATGCTAGGTTGAATGAGTTGTTTCCTTAATAATTAATCGCCTATGTTTTGAAGCAACCGTAGGTCGAAGTTATAGTGATTGTTGTTGTATTGGTATAATAGCAACCGGTTTAATAGTTTAAGGGCGAGTTTCACTTAGAGACTTTTTTGTGCATATGAACGTGATTGTCGTTGTACCTATAATTCGACTTTCAATTTAAAAAAAAAAACCTATAATTTAACTTTCAATTCAAAATTAATTGCTTGTGATAGATACTTGACTGAATTGAGCTCTAATTTATCTTGAATTACATATTTCAATCCACCAATGTAACGGGCAACCAATTGATTCTCAGTTTTGTTAAGTTTGTTATGAGCACATAGACGGTAAAATTCCTCTGTATACTAACACACGAACCGGTTTCCCTATACTCAATGCTGGTATTGCAAATATAGCATTTGTTAAAAGTCTGTTCATAAAAAGTGTCCTTTCAGCAATTGCTTCATGCGGTACCAACTTCTAATGACCCCTTTACCTTCTCGTCGGCGTGATTGTAGTAAAATCCACCAAGCACTAGCTCCCCCTTTCAGACAAAATGCTACATATTTTACATGTTTATCAAATCAAATTTCCATATAATAAAAAAATGAGTCTATGACGCTTTCTCAATCCAGGTAATCCTCGATGTGCAATCTCAAGTCAAAAAATGGAATGTCAAGCTTGACACAGAAGTCACCCTGCCCTCTGTTTTGTATTCTTTGTCTCCCTCGAGTTTCATAATATTAGACAGGTTCTTGTTATGTTGAATCAGGAGCTTCTCCGTGAAGAGCATCATTAGAATCATCCTCAAAACTAGATACATCAGGTATGGTGGTAAGGGGGCATCGATAGAACTAACCTACTCTCACTGGAACTCTTGTGACCGTTGTGGTTGCCTACATGTGTTAATTCATAATTGGGTTTGCATTGGCATAGTCCAGAGTTGAAGTATCTCATTTAACATTTCCCCTGCGAAACTGGAGAAAGCTATTGTAAGCTCATCCAGATGCTTTGTTATGCTGGTTTGAGCAGACCATAATGCTTCTATGGTTCGATCCTTGTCGAGAGCAACACACCTGGTTCCTTACTCTATTCTGGGAGAGATTATTCTGTGCGGACACCGGACGGGAGAATCGTCCGGTTTACGCTTAGGTACCGAGCAATACCGAGCCGCAGTACCGCTCGGTACCAGATGCGGCGCATTTTTATTATGATCTGGTCACCGCACAGAATAATTTTTCCTTCTAGGACCACAAATCATCTCTAATACCAATCTAGCGTAACGACCAAGAAAGAACCAACACACAAGAATAAAATAGTACCAAATAGTAAAATGTATGTAGGTTCTACCCTGTTTTACTATCATCAATACATATATAACTTCTATATATACCGTAATACTATAGCAAACTAAGCATAAAAATAAAAGATAAATAAACTTTATAATATAAATAGAATATAGTTGTAACAGAAAGAAGTGGAGAATGATATTGGTACTGTATTGATAGTGGAATATTCCTCAACGGCATGTGCACCCCATCACAAACTCTCATTCATTTGTATCACTACCAAATAAGTTTTATATTTGATAATCAAGCCATTAGAGTTCTATTTAATAACAAAAATCTACTTGCAACCTAACCAAGTTTTAAATGGAGGTAGGGGGAACAAGTTCCCTTGTCCCTTCCAAACAAGAGTATCATATTCATCTGGCATGATCCGATTTTTTTTGACATTTAGGCCAATTAAGTCAGACTCACACACACATCACATACACAAGACTCGAATCTAGGACCTCTTAATTGGTAGCCTAAGCTCCCAACCAACAGACGAAGATGAGCTGTGTGGCATTGCCCGATACCAATTATTTTGAGTTCAAAGGTTTTGATGGTGGGTTTAAGAAGAGGTGATTGATTTATTTTGACTATGAGAGTGATGTTTTTGAATTTATTTGTAAGTATTATTTTTAGCTGAAGTCTGCCATTATAAATTAATTCATATTCAAATTAAAAACACAGGAGGACTATATAAGATAAAGTCAATATAGATTGTGAATTTCAAAGAATGTTCTACACAAATTATATATATATAGAAGATCCCAAATCAAAAGTGCATCAACTAAACGTCTAAACATCTATTGTTCAGACATCTTGACTTTAAATAGCTATAAAAAATTAATTATGAAAAAAAAACTAAATTTGAAATTAATTAACTAGCTTATTAATTCGAACATCCACAAGTGCCCAAACACGGTATCAAAATTTAAAAGCCTAGCCCAATCCAATTAGGTTCAATAGAATGGGCTTCCAACTTTTTATTTGGTATGGATATTGCTATTTAAAAAGTAAGTTGAAAATTTAAAAAAGTTCTACTAGAAAATTGATTTTGAAATTTTTTTTTTTAATTTTCTACAATTTTTTTTTGCGCTGAATTTTGGTCACTTAAAGAGAATAAAAAAAATTAAGTTAAGTGGCGACCATATGATAATGCACAAGTGGTTGAGTGGTTTTATACTTAGTAACAAAATGTAAAATGAGTATTGTTGCGTTCTAGAGTATTCGCGGTGGTAGAGAAATAATAGTTAACATCTTAGCATTGCATAAAGACCCAGCACTCAATCAGATAAGAGAGAGGGTGTATCGTTTATAAGAGACAACAAAATTTTTACATGAAAACCCCTAAAAAGGGAGAAAAACCATGGGGCCTGGCTCAGTTTGAATGAATCCACTAGTATTTGCAGTCAATTACAAATGAGGCCCTTCCTTGGGAGAAGGCCTTGGCTTGATGTCATAAATATACATCATATATAGCACATTACATGGTGGAAGTTATATATACATGTTTTATTTGGTTTGTCGTACCATAGTCGATGTGATAGAGGTCGGAAAGGTCGTAGTTGGCAGGAGACCGGGGTCAAAAAGCCATTATCTAGTGATGGAGGTCAGAAGGACCATAGTAGGCGACATTGGTCGAAAGGACCGTAGCCGGCAGGAGACCAAGGTCAGAAAGATCGTTGTCGTAGGGCGGTACTCTAGTAGAACTCTAGGCATTAGATGGTGGCCTAATAGGAGTTTAGGCCTAAGATGGTGTTCCAGCAGAAGTTCGGGCGCCGGGTGGTCGTCTCGTGGAAATTCAGGCCTCAGGTGATAGTCCGACGGAAGTCTGGGGCCTTAAGTGGTGGTTTGGAGGAGCAACGACGTCACGCAGTGGTCCGACAGAAGTCAGGGCCTCCAGTGGTGGTCCAGCGGAGCAACAACGTCAGGCGGTGGTCCGGCGGAGGCGAGGGCCTCAAGTGGTGGTCCGGTGAAGGCAAGGGCCTTAGGTGGTGGTCCGGCGAAGGAGAGGGCCTTAGGTGGTGGTTCGACGAAGATGAGGGTCTCATGTGGTAGTTCGGCGAAGGTGAGGGCCTCAGGTGGTGGTCCGGCGAAGGTGAGGGACTCAGGTGATGGTCCGGCAAAGCCCTGGCAGTGGTCCGACGAAAATCCGATGGTGGACCGGCGAAGCTCTGGCAGTGGTCTGACGAAAATACGATGGTGGACTGGCGGTGCTCCAGCGAAACTCCGGTAGTGGTCCTGTGGAACTCCGGCGGTGGTCCTGCGGAACTCCGGAGGTGATTTAGGAGGAGCTTCTTCCTTCTCTTCCTTCTCTTCTTCCTTCTCTTCTCTTCTTGCTTGTCTACCCTTTCAAGAGAAATGAGGGATCTATTTACAAATTTTCTAGAGTGGCATGACCCGTAAATAGGCAAGAGATCAGGGGTAAATGTGGAGTGGTTGGATGGACGGTCGATATTGAAACCCTTGATCATGTACCATTCGTCAAACATTTGGAGGTATTAATGATTTTGGAATTTGACGATCTTGGGCTTGTTGGATTTTTCTCGTCAAGCCGCTTGATTCGACTATAAGCTCGTCATGTTTGGAAACTGTTTGGTAACTCAAACTATGGTGCGAAGCATCTAACAGCGCTTCGGGTCCTTAATTTGGACTCATTTGGACTCGGATTGAGTCAAATTTGGAGTCGTTGGGTTTGTATTTCTGAGACGTTCAGTTTGATTGTAAGTTTGCTGAAATCAGAGTTCAGATGATCCCGGATTTAATTTTTGAAGTTTTTTACTAGATTTTGCATCGAGATTTGTGCCCAATCAAGATAATTTTTGGAGGACGTATCGAGTATATATGTTAAAATGTTAGATTAGCTCTAGTGGAAGGTGAGATTAGAGAGTTTCCTTAGATGATTTGGTCACATAAAGTGTTGGCCTTCTAATGACAAGGTTAAGAGAATAGATGTGTTAGATCTAGTCTATGTTAAGAAATTTAGAGGTAGACCTTAAAATTTTGGCTTGAAGTCTGCCCCAAGCGAATCCTAAAATCGCAAGGTTTAGCTTGTCTTCTAACCTTATACAAAAGTTCCTATTTATTTTAGCAACGCATTTCGTACTTGCCATATCCAAATAGTAAAGCAATAATGCGCAAGCAAAATCGGTTTTTTCATGGAGAGATTGAGCTTTATATTTCATGAGTTTTTTTGTCCACAGTGATATATCATTTTTTGTAATATCAAATTCATTTTGTATGATAAATCTATTAATGTACCTCAAATGACTCTTAAATGGTAGGTTTTTAAAGGTATAAATTTAGTTTCTTAGATTAGAGTTTAAATAAAAAAAAAAAAAGGATAGAAATTATAAAAAAGATGTCACTGAATTATCCTTTCAATTACGTTAAGTATGTTGAAAATTTCATTTGTTTGACCTTTTAATGATTTTTGTTTATAATCATAATATTATATAAGGACTAATAAGTAATAATCACCGATTACTTAAATTTTTTTTCTATAGATAAATATTTTAGGAATTATTCTAAAATTTCTTATCAAGTATTTAAACACCAAAAAGAGCATCTCAAAAAATTTTAATTAATTTTGACAAATATACAATCAGCTAAATGCATAGTTTTTTCATCTTTTTTTTTTTGAAAGAAAAAAAGGATAAATTAATGAGTAAGAATAATATACCATAAGATCAAATAATGATCACATAGATGAAAATTACAGCAAAAAAAAAGTACAATAATCGATCATGCCAAGCAGTCTAAAAGAAATCAAATTAGAAATCCCCTAAGCCAATAGAACTCAGACCGCCCCTGGTTGCCAAGCTTGGGACCATCCAAGGATGGAGAAATAAAATATCCAAAATACCAAAGAACCACCTAGGTTGCCAACCAAGCCATGACCGTCCAAGGGACTTTCAGGAAACCTGTTTAATTATTGTCCTAATCCAAGAACGATGCTGTCAAATAACCAAAATCAAGATAAACCAGCAAACCACAACAGAAAGACTCCAAAGAGAAAAACCATTTCTTTTTTGGTTTGCTTTTACTACGCTTAACATTATTTTTGGAGAAACCACCATCTGCAACTTGAGGACGATCTAAATCAAAATGAATATCTTCCCCATCAACTAAAAAAATGCCATCCTCTAACCAATCGCATTGGTTCCGAACCTTATTTTGCGCTAGTTGTGCTAACAAACCACCATTGGAAATGACAAAGATGTGAACATCAACTAAAGGATTCAAGATTGCAAGGGGATAATTGTGGAGCTCTGATGACATAAGAATCCCCGCCGAAACCTTAGCCTCCTCAGAACTTAAGAAAATAGAATCATCACCCAACACCTCCCCATCCTTCTCACTAGTAGGACTAACTATCAGGTTCATGCAACAGTTAATAGAGTTCAATGACTCAAAAACAAGAGCAGTGGACTCCACATCTTCCCCAACCGAAATGGAAACATTCAAGTAAGAGCAGCCCACAAGAACCATAACCCCATCCAGAACAAGCGACGCGTTATCTAGACCATCCAGTGCATCAGCATTAGCCATAGTTACATCATCCAATTTAGGTGCCACCACACAACCTAACTTAGCATCAGACCGATTAGCCTCACCAACAGCAAAATTCAATTTCAAATCATTAGACAGATCAAAAAATAATATTAATTACTTCATTAACATAATTATTAACAATATTGTCATTGCCCGCAACATTCCCATCATTACCAACAGCAGAACACAAAATTAGAGCTCCATCAATGGCATCACAAGAAACATAATTTATCTCTGTATCACCCTCATAGCTAACATTCACAGTCAACGGTTTAGATACTACAAGAACAACATTTGGCGGGGCAACCTGAAGAGGCCAGCAATCACCACTCAAATGTCCTAAAATTTTACACGAAGCACAAAAGGCTGGGAAAGCTTCCATCGACACATGTTGAATATAGGCCAGATTCTCAGGACCCAACCAGACTTTATCGGGATATAATTTCGTGATGTCAAGCTTAACAAGCACACGAGCTACAAACGCTCTAGAACCCACGGAAGTAGCTATATCAACCTTTAGAGGCCGACCAAAAATATAACCCAAACCAAAGAGGATACAGGGAGAAAACAAATAAGGTCAGAGATTGGGATAATAGACTAAGACAGGGAAAACATGCGACTCAACACCAACATCAACCAGAGGAGACCATTTGGTCAACTTCATATAGCAATTATGAACTAAGTATGAACGATGACAGAAAATCCTATAATAATCAAGGTCATTACTCAACTTGATCAAGACATAAGTTTGATCAAACAAAGTAACATAAACCTCACCCGTAAGGTTAAGAGAGAAAAAAACTTACGAATATATTCTAGAGAAGTCCTCTTATAAGGGAAAAACCCAATTAAGGAAAATTAAAAGGAATCACAAGTGCATTGATTTCCTCCTCCAAAATTCACAATGATTGTAAACCATAAAATGAAGAAGGTTTGAGGTCAGGAAATCAACCATCGGAGGAGCTACCATCAAGAGCATCGAGAAAAGACCGAGATTTCAACGATCGTTCCAAAAAACTAGGATCGCACAACCGTTTTCCCACCATTGCAACGAGAAAGGTTGTAGGAGCCGAAATGAAAATAAAACGAAACACAAAATCACCACAGAAAAAGAAAATAAGGGAAGAAAAAACTTCCCTGGAGCACCGAGGAGCACATGCCCAATCGACCGATGAGCGCCGAAATCGCCCAAGTGGAAACCCTAGCGAGAAACTAAGGAGTGCTTTCTAAAACGGAGTTTTAGTACAAAAATAAAAAAAATTGTATTAAAATTTCGTTTTAGAAAGCAATAAAAAAGCCGTCCCAAACGAAGCCTATATAAGATAAAGTCAATATAGATTGTGAATTTCAAAGAATATTCTACACAAATTAAAAAAAAAATACTAGCTATTAGGTACAACAATGTCTTAGCAATTGTTTAGAAGATCCCAAATCAAAAGTGCATCAACTAAACATCTATTGTTCAGACATCTTGACTTTAAATAGCTGTAAAAAATTAATTATGAAAAAAAAAAAGTAAATTTGAAATTAATTAACTAGCTTATTAATTCGAACATCCACAAGTTCCCAAACGCGGTATCAAAATTTAAAAGCCTAGCCCAATCCAATTAGGTTCAATAGAATGGGCTTCCAACTTTTTATTTGGTATGAATATTGCTATTTAAAAAGTAAGTTGAAAATTTAAAAAAGTTCTACTAGAAAATTGATTTTGAATTTTTTTTTAATTTTCTACACTTTTTTATTGCGCTGAATTTTGGTCATTAAAAGAAAATAAAAAAAAATTAAGTTAAGTGGCGCCCATATGATGATGCTCAAGTGGATGACTGGTTTTAAACTTAGTAACAAAATGTAAAATGAGTATTGTTGCGTTCTAGAGTATTCGCGGCGGTAGAGAAATAATAGTTAACATCTTAGCATCGTACAAAGATCTAGCACGCAATCAGATAAGAGAGAGGGTGTATCGTTCATAAGAGACAAAAGAATTTTTACATGAAAACCCCTAAAAAGGGAGAAGGCCTTGGCTTGATGTCATAAATATACATCATATATAGCACATTACATGGTGGGAGTTATATATACATGTTTTATTTGGTTAGCCGTACCATAGTCGATGTGACATAGGTCGGAAAAATCGTAGTTGGCAGGAGACCGGGGTCAGAAAGACCATTATCTAGTGATGGAGGTCTGAAGGATCATAGTAAGCGACAGAGGTCGAAAGGACCGTAGCCGACAGGAGACTAGGGTCAGATCGTTGTCGTAGGGCGGTACTCTGGTAGAACTCTGGGCATCAGATGGTGGCCTAATAAAAGTTTAGGCCTTAGGTGGTGTTCCAGCAGAAGTTCGGGCGTCGGGTGTGGTCCGGTGGAAATTCGGGCCTCAAGTGGTAGTTCGGCGGAAGTTTGGGGCCTTAAGTAGTGGTCTGGCAGAGCAACGACGTCACGCAGTGGTCCGACAAAAGTCAGGGCCTCCAGTGGTGGTCCGGCGGAGCAACGACGTCAGGCGGTGGTCCGGCGGAGGCGAGGGCCTCAAGTGGTGGTCCGGCAAAGGCAAGGTCCTCAAGTGGCGGTCAGGCGAAGGCGAGGGCCTTATGTGGTGGTTCGACGAAGATGAGGGCCTTAGGTGGTAGTTCGGCGAAGGTGAGGGCCTCAGGTGGTCGTCCGGTGAAGCTCTGGCAGTGGTCCGACGAAAATCCGATGGTGGACCGACGGTGGTCCAGCGAAACTCCGTCGGTGGTCCGGTGGAACTCTGGCGGTGGTCCGGCGGAACTCCGGAGGTGGTTTAGGAGAAGCTTCTTCCTTCTCTTCTCTTCTTACTTGACTTTCCTTTCAAGAGAAATGCGGGATCTATTTACAAATTTTCTAAAATGGAATGACCCGTATATAGGCAAGAGATCATGGGTAAATGTGGAGTGGTTGGATGGACAGTCGATATTGAATCCCTTGATCATATACCGTTCATCAAACATTTGAAGGTCTTAATTATTTTGGAATTTGATGATCTTGGGCTCATTGGAATTGTCTCGTCAAGACGCTCGATTCGATTATAAGCTCGTCATGTTTGGAAACCATTTGGTAACTCAAACTGTGGTGCGAAGCTTCTAACAGTGCTTCGGGTCCTTAATTTGGACTCATTTGGGCTCGGATTGAGTCAAATTTGGTGTCGTTGGGTTCGTATTTCTGAGACGCTCAGTTTGACTGTAAGTTTACTAAAATGTTTTTTTTTTCATGGAGAGATTGAGCTTTATATTTCATGATTTTTTTTTCCCACAGTGATATATCATTTTTTGTAATATCAAATTTCATTTGGTATGATAAAGCTATTAATGCACCTCAAATGACTCTTAAATGGTAGGTTTTTAAAGGTATAAATTTAGTTTCTTAGATTAGAGTTTAAATTAAAAAAAAAAGGATAGAAATTATAAAAAAGATGTCACTGAATTATCCTTTCAATTACGTCAAGTATGTTGAAAATTTCATTTGTTTGACCTTTTAATGATTTTTGTTTATAATCATAATATTATATAAGGACTAATAATCACCGATTACTTAAATTTTTTTCTATAAATAAATATTTTAGGAATGATTCTAAAAATTCTTATCAAGTATTTAAACAACAAAAAGTGCATCTCAAAAAATTTTAATTAATTTTGACAAATATACAATCAGCTAAATGATAGTTTTTCCATTTTTTTTTAAAGAAAAAAAAGGATACATTAATGAGTAAGAACAACACACCATAAGATCAAATAATGGTCACATAAATGAAAATTAAAGCAAAAAAAGTACAATAATCGAACAGGCCCAACAGTCTAAACGAAATCAAATTAGAAATTCCCCCAACCAATAGAACTCAGACCGCCCCTGGTTGCCAAGCTTGGGACCATCCAAGAAGGGAAAAAGAAAATAGCCAAAATACCAAAGAACCACCTAGGTTGCCAACCAAGCCTTGACCGTCCAAGGGACTTGCAGGAAACCTGTTTCATTATTGTCCTAATCCAAAAACGATGTGCCAAAGAATCAAAATCAAGATAAACCAGCAAACCACAATAGAAAAACTCCAAAAAGAAAAGTCATTTATTTTTGGGTTTGCTTTTACTACACATAACATTATTTTTGGAGAAACCAGCATCTGCAAGTTGAGGACGATCTAAATCAAAATGAATATCTTCCACATCAACTAAAAAAATGCCATCCTCTAAGCAATCGCATTGGTTCTAAACCTTATTTTGTGCTAGTTGTGCTAACAAACCACCATTGGAAATGACAAAGATGTGAACATCAACTAAAGGATTCAAGATTGCAAGGGGATAATTGTGGAGCTCTGACGACATAAGAATCCCCGTCGAAACCTTAGCCTCCTCAGAACTTAAGAAAATAGAATCATCACCCAACACCTCCCCATCCTTCTCACTAGTAGGACTAACTATCAGGTTCATGCAACAGTTAATAGCATTTAACGACTCACAAATAAGCGTAGCGGGCTCCACATCTTTCTCAACTGGAATGGAAACATTCAAGTTAGACCAGCCCACAAGAACCATATCCCTATCTAGAACTGGCAATGGGTTATCCAGACCATCCAGTGCATCAGCATTAGCCATAGTTATATCATTCAATTCAGGTGCCACCACAAAACCTAACTCAGCATCAGGCTGATTAGCCTCACCAACAGCAAAATTCAATTTTGAATCATTAGACAAATCAGAAACAATATTAATTACTTCATCGATAGAATTAGTAAGAATATTGTCATTGCCCGCAACATTTTCGTCATTACCAACATTATGACACAAAATTAGAGCTCCATTCATGGCATCACAAGAAACTGAATTTTTCACCCTATCACCCTCACAGCTAACATTCAGTCAACGGTTTAGATACTACAATAACAACATTTGGCGGGGCAACCTGAAGAGGCCTGCAATCACCACTCAAATGACCTAAACATTTACATGAAGCACAAAAGGTGAGGAAAGCTTCTATTGACACATGTTGAATATAGCCTAGATTCTCAGGACCCAACCAGAATTTATCGGGATATGATTTCGTGATGTCAAGTTCAACAAGCACATGAGCTACAGATGATCTAGAACCCACAGAAGTAGCTATATCAAACTTCAGAGGCTGACCAAAAAATCGAACCCAAACCAAAGATTATAGGATTGAAACTAAATGAGGTCAGAGATTGGGGAAGGAGACTCAGATAGGAATAACAGGCGACTCAACACCAACATAAACTAGAGGAGACCATTTGGTCAACTTCATATAGCAATTATGAACTAAGTAGGAACGATGACAGAAAATCCTATAATAATCAATGCCATTACTCAACTTGATCAAGATATGCAAAGTAACAGAAACCTCACCCGTAAAGGGAGGAAAAAACTTACGAATAGACTCCAAAGAATACCTCTTAGAAGGGAAAAAACTAATTAAGAAAAAATGAAAAGGAATCGCAAGGGCATTAATTTCTTCCTCCGAAATCCACAACGACAGTAAACCACACAACGAAGAAGGTTTGAGTTCAGGAAATCGACCATCCGAGGAGCACATGCCCCAGCTGTTTCCCCACCATTCCAGCAAGAAAGGCCGGAGGTGTCAAAATGAAAATAAAACGAAACACAAAATCACCACAGAAAAAGAGAACGAGGGAAGAAAAAACTTCCCTGGAGCACCGAGGAGAGCACGCCCCAGCCGGTCGAGGAGGACCAGAATCGCCTAAACCGAAACCCTAGCAGAGAGCGCAAATTTTGGTGCAAATGATCATTTTTGATAGTTTTTCCATCTTACACTCTTTTAGATCAATTCTTAGGGCTTCTACACCAAACCCACACATCTTGAATGGGTGTCTCTCTATATGTGCTACTCTTTAGTTCTTGCAAAGACGATAATTTTTTTTTTTTACAAAGACGATAATTTTTTTTTTTACAAAGACGATAATTTTGTTTGAAAATATTTTTTAAACCCCAAAATAATAAAAATAACGGCTTCACTAATTCTTTTTATGAGTAAACAAGATGAAGTGATCTTTTCGATTGGTCATAATGTTCTAGTTGAATGAGTTAGTATTGTTTGGTCATGTGATTAGTAAGCACCAATTTTATGGTTCTCTTCTGTCATAATCAAACATATGTGGAAATTAAAAGGTAATACGGATTTGCTTAGGTTGGAGATTTCTTCCTTTTCAAACTTTCCTGCATAGATGATTATGAGATTGTTTGGAATGTTTGGGCGATAACTTCTTAAATATGAAGCATGTCATTTTTAAGAAGCAGTGTTGGGATTTTCAAATGATTAATAAAGCATTTTTTAAAATCCTTATTTAGGTCAAAATTTTAAAGTTTCTTTATTTTGTTGAAATGAAAATATGGTCATCAATATATCTCCATTACTTTAACTAAATGTATCCCCCTTTGCGTACGTAATATGAGGTTAAAATAATAACCAAAATAATTATTATTTTTCCTCATTATGTCATTCCTTATTATTGCTACTTGGAACATGAGAGGACTCAGTGGGAAGGGTTCTATCCTGGGTTCTAGAAAGGAATAATTATTACGTCCTCTGACTGGACGTAGAGCTACGTTCGGTCGCCAATAACATGTCGCCATGTGCTCTTACTCTCTACCGCGCGGCCCGACGACTTGACCCGGACCGTAACCCGGGAATGTTATGTTTGCGTATTGCGAGGTATTACTCGGTATTGCTCGGTATTGCTAGGTTTTGCATTACAATAACGAAAAATACTGCTCTGTGAAGACCAATACCGAGCAAATACCGAGTTATACCGAGTTTTTCTAGAATACCAATACCGAGTTGTACCAATACCTAGAAAAACTCGGTATAACTCGGTACAACTCGGTACAACTCGGTATTACTCGGTATTTGCTAGGTATTGCTCGGTATTGGTTATTGCCAAGCAAAATCGACCAATACCTAGCAATACCGAGTTGTACCAATACCTAGAAAAACTCGGTACAACTCGGTATTACTCGGTATTTGCTTGGTATTGCTCGGTATTGGTTATTGCCAAGCAAAATCGACCAATACCTAGCAATACCGAGTTGTACCAATACCTAGAAAAACTCGGTACGAGGTATTACTCGGTATTGCTCGATATTGCTAGGTTTTGCATTACAATAACGAGTAATACCGCACTGTGAAGACCAATACCGAGCAAATACCAAGTTGTACCGAGTTTTTCTAGAATACCAATACCGAGTTATACCAATACCTAGAAAAACTCGGTACAACTTGGTATTTGCTCGGTATTAGTTATTGCCTAGCAAAATCAATCAATACCTAGCAATACCGAGTAATACCGAGCAATACCTAACAAAATCGAGAAATACCGAGCCATCTTGGGTCCGTTCCGGGCCGGGTTGTCGGGGCACACGGTAAATAGTGAGAACGCGTGGCGCGATTCTACTGGCGGCCGAACGTAGAGCTACGTCCTGTGACCGGACCAAATAAAATTTCTCTAGAAAGATGGATCAAGATTATTGCATTTATCTCTTTTGTCCTCTAGAAACCAAAATGAATCACATTCCCTTGTGTATCTAATTGATATCAAGGGGTTGTCTAATTTTATTGATGAAAGAAGTTATTACAACTTGTACTCGATCCTTCCCTAAGGGAAGAAGTGGATATATATCTTGCCCTAGCTGCTTTTACTCTCAAAAGTGGATAATGCATATAATTTTAGTCTTCCTATGAGCTGATCAAGACATTCAATGCAACCAACTCTAATTAGTATCTTAAGAAAAATTTGATAATATTTATTAAATTTTTATTCTTCAAGGAGTACTACTTACAGGTTTTCCTATTCATTATTTAAATTGTGTGGTTGCTTGCATAAATGATGTTCCTTTCTTAGTCAATATAAATGAGCATATTAATGGTTATTTCAATGCTCTTTCAACGGACTAAGATAATGTACGTTGCCCCTTAATCCCCTTTCTTTTCACCATAGCATACGTATCTTCTTTAATTTATTGGATAAGGGTGTTAATGACAACAACAATATTCTTATCGAGAACATTAACTCCTCTATCATCCACTTAATATATGTTAATAATCTCTTAGGTTTCATTTGGAATGGTTTAAAGTAGCTTTTTAATATTAAAATTTTTAATTCAAAATATTTTTTACTAAAAAAATGTTAAAAAAAACACTAGAAAATTGCTCGAGATGAAGTCTAAGGCTTTGTTGTTGCTTCTTAAAGCAGCTTTCTTGTTGCTTTAAAACAACTTTCTTGTAAAAAAGCCGCCCCAAACGAAACCTTAGTTTTTGTTTAGGGCTTCTTTCTTGTTGCTTCTTAAAGCAGCTTTATGTTTTATACTAAAAAATTATTTTAAGAAGCAATAAAAAAGCCTTCATAAATGATGCCTTAGACTTCTTTTGGAATAGCTCTCTTACTGTTTCTTAAAATAATTTTTTATTACAAAAATTATATTTTTTATAATAAAAAAATACTTTAAAAAATAGTAAAAAAATCATTCCAAATAAAACCTTAATCTTAGACTCTAACAAAGCTATTATATTTGCTCTCCATAATAGTCTTGGTTTGTTTTGTACTGTTCGTTGGAGGCAAATAAAAAAACAGAGTGGAGGCCAGTAAAGATAAATATAGAATTATTTTCTCAAAATCTGTAAAGAAGTTTGAAATGCTGTGTAATATCTTGGAAATTAGGATTGGAAGTTTCTCCGCGGGCTGATCATACCTTCCCTTCTTCTCTCTATAACTAGTCCAGAACTCCCCTTCTCCTTAATTTCCTTTTGTTTAAACCGTAGCAGAGCTGACAAAGAGAGAGGGAAATGAGGCCTGGGAGAAGTGAAAGCTCTACAGGACTCCGGTCACCGGTACCATATCTCTTGGGAGGAATAGGTGTTATAGTTTTCCTCATTACCTTAGCTCTGATCATTCTTACCTGCACCAAACGCAATCCTTCCGACACCAGCTCGACTTCGCCGTCGGAGACTGCGGGGAAGCTTCCGGTGAACGCCGGCGTACTTGACATAGAGCCAAAGATCGTAGTCATCATGGCCGGAGACGAGAAGCCGACTTTTCTGGCGAGGCCTTTCTCCTTGGATCACAACAAAGACTCAACTCCATGAACTTTAAGCTGCATGCTTCTTTAATATTGGTTACAATTAGTCATCTATGATTTTTTTTTTTTGGATCGGCTTGTGCATTTATTTCTGAGTGATGAAAGATTGAAAAGAAGTTCTTTCGCTAGGGAAGTTACATATCTTCTCTCTTACCTTCTTTTACCTATGAAAGGAGAGGTTTTGGCTCGAAAGCTTGGAAAAAATTGCACTAGGATAAGAAGATGAAGACACTTAGCTTATTTTTATCTATTAATTGTGAGTTTTGACTATTTACTATGAGATTTTGAGTTCAAAGTTTACTTATGTAATGTATGTATGAGTTTATCTTTACGAGAAATTATTCTGTATTGATACTGGACGGTTCGAAGACCAACCAGAACGTGTCACGTCACCCGGTAAACAGCGGTACCGAATAAAAAAATGAAGTGGCTCATTCTGGTTGGTCTCCAAATGTCGTACGAGATCTTGCATAGAATAATTTTTTCTTTAATTAACTCAAAAGTTCAAAAACAAATAAAGATAAATATATTCAATAATTGAAAGCCACCAATAAAATCCGTCTAAAATCAATTAGTGGAGAAAGAAATATTTGAATATTGACTACTGCTTAATTATAATATATTTTATATTTGCTAATAATCCACTACATGACCCTATAATTCTAAGGGTTTAAAGGCAGCATGGGATCATTAGGATAAATCATATATGATCTAATATTATATGTCTAAGTGAGCTCTTTATCCAAATAATATTAATGAAGGCATCAGGTTCTATATATGACTTAGATTGGATAAAGGTGTAAACGACCGTTATATTTATCTGCATTGTATTTACACACCGTGCCATTAAGCTCTTTTATATATACTCCTCTGTACTCTGTTTTTGCATATTATTGGAATAATATACATTTCTTTCTTCTTGTTTACCGTCTTTACTGTTTCCCTGCCTTTCTCTGTCTACTTTCTATCATGGTATCATGAGCCAATCCATGGGAGATCAAGATTCCGTCAATTCCCTCCCTCCCGTCTCCGCTGCCCTCTCCGGCAACTCCACCACCGAGATACACATCCCGCAGCAACTCAAGTTCCTCATCTCCAACATCAAGAACCTCGTTCCCAATGCTCTCACTACCGACAACTACGCCATCTGGCGCCTTCAACTGCTTCAACAGTTCACCGCCAATGGCTATGCCGGGCATCTCAACGGCACCTCCCCTTGTCCAACGGATGCCACCTCTCAAGATTTTCAGCGTTGGCAATTAGCCGACAACAACCTTTTGTCTGCCCTCTTCTCCACCATTTCCCCCTCTCTCCTCCCTTACATCATTTCTTGCACCTCCACTCATGCGGCCTGGCTTGTTCTTGAACGCCGCCTTCAGCCAACATGCCGAAACCGCGTCATACAGCTCAAGAATGAGCTCCATCATGTGCAGATGCAGAATTTGACGATGCAACAGTACCTTAATCACGTTAAGGTCATCGTGGACAACATAGCGGCCGCCGGATCTAATGTAGATGCTGAAGACGTCATATTACACATCCTCAACGGACTACCGGCAGCCTACAATCCCTTCAAAGCCGCTATCCGCACGTCGCCGCTTCCGATGTCACTTGACAATCTCTACTCTCTTCTTTGCAGCGAAGAGATCATTGTCAATCAAGAAATCTCCAAAGAAAGCTCCACAGCGGTCGGCGCCACCGCTCTCTATGCCACGTCCATAAATCAAAGCAGAAACAGACCTCCACGCAAGTTCGGCAAGACTCGCACTCCTCCTGTTGGGCAAACCTTGCTGCCAGCGAACAGTACACCAGTCACACCAAATTCGGCTTCAGCAAACATGGCTCGACCAACTTGCCAGATATGCAATAAAATTGGGCACATCGCCTTAAACTGTTGGCACCGATCAAATCCACGATTTGCTCCGACCAATTCTCGATCCATGAACGCCTTTCTTGCTCAACAAAACCAGAATTCTTCTCAAGATTGGATACTAGATTCGGGTGCTTCCAATCATCTCACACCAGATCTCAGCAACCTGCACTATCCAGCGAACTACCAAGGCACAGACAACGTCTCAATAGCTAATGGTTCGCAACTTCCAGTCGTTCATTCGGGGCAAGGTCTTCTTCCTTTACCCGACACTCCCCGTAAGATCTACCTACGCAAACTTCTTCACGTTCCTCATTTGTCTCATAATCTTTTATCTGTCTCACAACTAACCACTGACAATCCGATTTCTATAAGCTTTGATGCTAACGGTTTTCAAATTAAGGATCGCAAGGACCACCGTCTACTTCTTCGTGGGCCTCTTCGTGACGGACTCTACCATCTTCAGCGTCCAATTATCCCAAAACCGACGGCACTTCATGCTACGACGAATCAAGAAACCATTTGGCACGCACGTCTCGGGCATCCTCATCATGGGCTACTTAAACATTTACTTCCTTTTTTACCTGACATTAACCACATTTCAAACAAATTTTCTTGTGCTTCTTGTACTATGTCGAAATGTCATAAATCCCCATTTAATAAGAATAATTCCGTTTCACATGCTGCTTTTGATCTTATACACTCCGATGTTTGGGGTCCCGCCCCGGTAAACTCTTTGGATGGCTTTCGGTATTATGTAATTTTCGTTGATGATTTCACGCGTTTTTCATGGTTGTATCTTATGACATCAAAACAGGAAACAATTTCTAAATTCCGTTTATTTCATCAACTTATTCAAACTCAGTTTAATATCACTCCGAAAGCTTTCAGATCGGACGGCGGAGGTGAATTTACGAGTCATGAATTCAACACTTACCTTCAGTCCCACGGCATACAGAGACAACTCAGCTGTCCTCATACGCCCGAACAAAACGGTCTCGCAGAACGGAAACACCGTCACCTCCTCGATCTCGCCAGAACTATGATGCACGCTGCCAATCTTCCGATTAATCTCTGGGCCGAAGCAATTGCAACAGCAAACTACCTAGTAAATCGCCTTCCATCTTCCGCTATTCTTAACCAAACTCCCTTCTATCGTTTACATGGTCATCACCCGAACTACACTCACCTTCGCACCTTCGGGTGTCAATGCTTTCCTTGGCTCAGACCCTACACTGCGAACAAACTCTTGCCTCGATCTCAAGAGTGTACATTCATTGGGTATTCACCCGTCCACAAAGGGTACAAGTGTCTCAACTCTTATTCCAACAAAATTTTCATTTCCCGGCACGTCACGTTCAATGAGACCTGTTTTCCTTTTAAAACTACTCTCCCTAAATCCATCAATACCCCTTCCAATTACACTCCCCCGCTGGTTCTCATTCCTCCGTCTCTGGCTACTAATCCCACTCCTTCAACTGTCCACACTACCACTCAGATTACTCATCCCGTTACTCCAACTACACAACAATCTCCCGCCTCCACTCAGAATTCTTCGAACTCTTCCATGCTGCCCACGGTCTCAGCTCAACCAATTCCTAATCCCCCCTCACATCACATGCAAACCAGGCTCAAATCCGGCATCATCAAACCCAAACACATCCTGTCTCTCTTTACTTCTGCTCCCACTGACTCCACGCCCAAAACGTACGCCCAAGCCATTAAACACCCGCATTGGCGTCAAGCCATGTCCGAGGAGTTTCATGCTCTTCAGAAACAGTCCACCTGGACACTCGTCCCCGCTCCAGCTCAAACACCAATTCTCGGGTGTAAATGGACTTTCAAGACAAAACTTCTTCCCAACGGGCAAGTGGACAGATACAAAGCCAGGCTCGTAGCGCAAGGCTATGATCAACAATATGGTGTCAACTACACGGAGACATTTAGCCCCGTTGCCAAAATGACAACTATTCGCATTCTTCTCACGCTAGCACTAAACCGAAATTGGGAAATTCGTCGGCTAGATGTCTCGAACGCTTTCCTTCACGGTGATTTATCCGAAACAGTCTACATGCGTCAACCTCCGGGCTTCGTTGATACCACTTCGCCATCTGCCGTCTGCAAATTAAACAAATCGCTATACGGTCTCAAACAGGCACCGCGGCAGTGGTTCGAGAAGCTTACGACATTTCTCCAACATCAAGGCTTCAGGTTCACTCGTTCTGACCCTTCTCTCTTAACATTTCGTCGCAATACAATACAAATTTTTCTCTTAATATATGTCGACGACATTTTAATTACAGGGAATGATCATGCTGCTCTGACCGAACTCCTCTCCACACTGCACAAACATTTCGCTCTCAAACAACTCAGCCAACTATCTCTCTTTCTTGGCATTCAGATCATTCGGCAACCAACAGGACTGTTTCTAACACAACAGCACTATGCCGAGAAATTACTCAAGGAATTCGGGCTGGCTGACTGCAAGGCAGCGGAGACACCTCTGTCACCCAAGTCCAAAGACAACAACACACCCAGCTTACCATTTTCGGATCCGTCTCTTTACCGCCGCCTAGCTGGATCTCTACAATATCTTTCAATCACCAGGCCCGACATCGCATTCGCTACAAATCAAGCTTGTCAGCACATGCATCAACCGACCACTCAAGATTTCCAAGCACTCAAACGCCTACTCCGGTATATAAAAGGTACCGTATCCTATGGCCTCCCCATCACTACAGGTGATCTCACTCTTCGGACCTACACCGATGCGGATTGGGCTTCCGACTCCTCCGACCGAAAATCTATCTCAGGCTTCTGCACATTCTTGGGTCCAAACCTCGTCTCTTGGACCGTTAAGAAGCAAGTAACGGTCGCCAAATCATCTACCGAGGCCGAATACCGATCTCTCTCCGCCGCCACATCTGACGTCATATGGTTGCGTCGGCTAGTTGAAGAACTCGATCTTCCACAATCATCTCCTACACCAATATACTGCGACAATACATCGGCAATCGCCATCGCCCGAAATCCCGTCTTTCATGCGCGGACGAAACATATCGAGATAGATTATCAGTTTATTCGTCAGCACATCAAGAACGGAGCAATTTCCATCACTCATATCTCATCCGACGCACAGATAGCTGACATTTTAACAAAATCCTTTTCTATCGCTCGTTTTCAAAATCTTCGTCACAAATTAACCATTCGTTCACCGAATGGTTAATTTGAGGGAGGCTGTAAACGACCGTTATATTTATCTGCATTGTATTTACACACCGTGCCATTAAGCTCTTTTATATATACTCCTCTGTACTCTGTTTTTGCATATTATTGGAATAATATACATTTCTTTCTTCTTGTTTACCGTCTTTACTGTTTCCCTGCCTTTCTCTGTCTACTTTCTATCAAAAGGAGCATAACATTTCATAGATAATTTCATCATTAGCCTCGTAAAAGCCTAAGATCTAAGTGAGATCATTTTACTATCCAAATTAAAACAGATTGACAAATTACTATGAGCTCTCCTACCTTCTAATACAGCTTAAAAATTATCTTTGTAGCCTATCTGGCTATCTTAATTTATTGATTGGGAGATTTTTAATCTAAAAGGTCCTTATATCTATTACTAATTTTGCTAAAAAAATAATTATTTAAATTAAAATATAAAATATTATATTTATCTTTATGATAAATAGTCAGAATTATTCATATATATTCTATCTATTTTTAAAAATTAATATTATACATATTTGTCATTTAGATTAAGAGATTATCATTAATATATTAAGTTAAATGTAATTTATAAAATTAATTGAGATCAATATGTAATGTAATATTTAATAATGCGAGAAATAAATGTATATTTTTTGCGAGAAATAAATGTATTTTTTTAATATAGAAAAGCTAATTACTTTATTATGCTCGCTTAAGTTACGCAAATCTGTGTGAAACAAATTTTTCCGGGTTTTTTTTTCCAAATTTTATTATTTTATATTTTATATTTTTCATACATACCTAAAGAAGGTGGTATTTAAATATTTGGACAAAAAACAAGAAACAAAACAAATAAGAAAAGGACACTTTCCTTTAACATGAAAAAATTCAGAAGCTGAAAAAAAAATCAGGGAGCTACCAACATAAAAAATTCATCATAAAAATTAGGAGAAATATTACAAATCTTTCTCTCTCTATCTACTCATCTCTCTCCGTTCTCCTCAAAACTCATAAAAAATACACTTCTATGCATGCAAAGGAATACGGCTTTTTAAGTTAAACATGAAAGACAAGAAAGAAACCTACTCAGTCTGTCCCTTAGCGTCGTGGCGCTCCACTCTCTGTCTTTGAGTTTGCTATGCAGCGTTGTGATGTTGCAGCCTACAATGCCAAAGTGCTTTCCTCTCTGTATCCAACCAAAGGATACAACATATCGTAGTGCTTGAGTATATAGCACAGTAGCATTATACAACTGTATGGCAAGGCCCCCGAACCCCAAACAAAAGGAGCAACAAATTAAATTGAGGTATAGATCAACTACGATCAAATTGATCAACGCAATCAGATCACACACAACAAATATTAAGAGTAAAGTAGACTTCAAATAAAATTTGCGTGCTTTCTAAAGTAGATAACGCCATCATTACTGTATGAGATGTAATGCTTGATGACAAGGAATCTTGTTCAAGCGGTTGAATAGCACGGGTCCACAACCAACGTCAGCCAAAGCATTAATCTCTATGAAAAGGATGGTGCAAGAATAAAGTTTTAGATTAATTTTTATTATATTTTATTTTATTTAAAGAAAAAAAAAAAAAAGAGTCATGTTTGAAACGAGTCAAGAAATTACATTTGAAATAATCTTTTTTTTTTAAACTAAAATTACTTGATCCTACTATAATCATCTTGTGATTTTTTTTTCCATTCTAAATTAACAAAATTCGAATTTCTACCTAATTTTAATTAAAATAGGTGTTTTAATTAAAATAATTTTATATTAATAATTTTGCATGATCATCTTTATTTGAGATTCTTAAATTAATCATACACTCAATCAGACAATATAATAACTAGATATACACTAAACAATTCCTTGAACTCTTCATTTTATTCACTTTAGCTATCTTGATTTAACATTTATAAGTCAACTTCAACTTGCCTTGATTCTATATAATAATAACAGAATAGTAGGGGTGTCAACTTTTGACACGACCCGAAAATCCGACCCGGACCTGACTCAGAAAATCCGGGTTGGATCGGGTTCGGGTTCACAAATTCGACCTGTTTAAAAAACGGGTCGGGTTCGGGTTGACCCGGCGGGTTGCCGGGTCAACCCGCGCACCCGTTTA